>NC_056725.1:1505343688-1505643688 GCF_019279795.1 Protopterus annectens
CTATCCCATCTTTGCAAGAGACTATGAATACCACCCTAAAACTGTAATTTGAATAAAAAAGGTAAACGTGCTGTGGCCGTACTGCAGCAGTAAGAGTTGCTGTTTCTCAGCTCTTCATTCCTTGATCAAGTTCCTGGCTGAGATACCTTCTCTACACAGTGTGCTTCTCCTTTGACAATCCTAGGAATTTTCATTGGGTGATGCAGTGTCTTCCACCCACCAAAGACATACCACTAGGAGAACTGCTCTAAAATTGCCTGTGGGTTTGCATGAGGTTCATCAGTGAGTGTATGCACACCTTACATTAGACTGGCATCTCATTCAGTATTAGCTCTACGTCATGTAACTGCTGCTTTCTGTTATAGGCTTTAATTCCTCCACAACCATAAATAGGATAAAGTTTGTATAGGAGCCTTGAAGAATGATATACAAAAATATACATCTATTGGAATAAAATGTATTCATGAATAAACGTAAATGAATGTTAAATATTAGTGTAACTTACTGGACTTCTCAGTAAAAAAAAAAAATATATATATATATGTGTGTGTGTGTATGTGTGTGTGTGTATGCACATATATGGGTTTATATCAGCTTATCGAGTTTTTGGAAACTCAAACTTTATATGGTGGAGATCATCCTCAGGATTCATGAAGCTTTCACCAGGTGCAGGTGTAGCATCGGCATTCTAACACCAAAGATGGCTGCCGAGCGATTCAGGTACGAGCTGTTTCCATGTGCACTACCTGCATACTCTATGCCCGCACAACTCCCGAGCCTTGTATGTTAATTACCCCATGTGCAGCAGTGTAGCATGCAAATGAAGGTATGCAGCGATTCAGGAAGTGGTGCAGGCATAGTGTAAACATGCAGAAATGTAAATCGTAGAAAACGGTTTACATTTTTGCAAACATAAAATTGGAGCCATGACAGCCGACCAAATACATGTATTATATTGTTAATATATGCCAATGGCTAAATACATAGCCATTATCATAAAAAAAAAAGTACAAAATATAATATTAACATTTAATATATATATATATATATATATATATATATATATATATATATATATATTTAGTCGCACTATAGCGATGTGGAAGTGCAGGGCAGCGGTGCGCAAAGGGGATCGCAAGGAATATATAAAAATATAGAATAAAACTGCAATGAAACACATATCATGATTTCCCCATAATAGTCAATGGCAGGCATGCTACACCATACTTATGGTACAAGGGTTGCTAAAGGGCAGTGACAGTGTTATGTGCAGTAGCTTGGAATTAGTAGGCAATGCCATGCAAATGAGAGGAGTAATAGTGAATTGCAGATTCCCCGCTGGTGTAAGGATGCACCTAACAGTGTAGCGTTATAACACCGAGGTGTGCCCTTGAGATAAGACATCAAGAGAGGGGTGTGTCACCATTGCTTTAAGCACATTGGGGCATTGCTAAACTGGTCTGCCCATAACTAGGCAACGCTGCAGGATAGGGGTGTGTCAAATTGACCATAGCTATGCTTAGCTGAGAGTACACAAGGTAACCAAGTATGCATGTGAATGGGGATGAAAACGCACGTAAACCCAGTAAATGGGCATGCATGGCGTGCACTGCAGCTGAAACAGGAAGGATATATGAAAGAAATAAGGAAATGCTGCAGCAGTGAAACTGGAGTACAAATGACTAATTAACACCTAGGAGCCTACAGTGGGCCATTGACAACAGCTAACAAGGCTGCAAGCAGCTACCTGCAAAACAGGGAAGGGGAGGGGCTGTACTGCAAAGAAAACAGTAAAGTGTCAAAGCAGAACAAAGCTGATATGCAGTATATCAGCTACAAAGCACATTTTGCCATGACTGGGTAGGGAAAGTACAAAACAAGAAAGCTGGCAGGTGGATGCATGCCTGATAATGGGAGGGGATCCAGGTCTAAAAGTGAATTAAAGGGCAACAGATTAATCAAGGCAGGCAAGTAGTTCTCCACAGTAAAGGCCTCACACTTGCAGTACTCATTGCAAAACCCATGATTAAGACATGCTGCAGCTGGAATAGCTCATACACACCCACTGACATCAGCAGCATCCCTAGCACAATACTATAAAGTGTGAAAGGACCTCACACACATTTGTGTATTCCCATACACTCTGCACCAGTAGTGTATACAGATGGGAAACTTTTATTATGTACATGTTAGGGGCTGCCATAGCTTTGATCCACCAGCATGTGTTGGAGACTGATTGTGGTGTGCAGGATGATGCACACTACCACCTCACGCACCAGAGGAGGAGGAGGGGAGTGTTTAGTCCCAGGGTAACCTACCAGGGGCTACATGATCTGGAGATAGTAAAGCATTACAGAGTGGACAGAGACATCCTACAGCAACTTGTGGAGCTGTGCCGGCCAGGCCTCAGAGCCAGAACAAATCGAGGAGAACCCATCCCAGTGGATACGAAGGTACGTGTAAGCCTGAGACTACTAGCTACAGGTACCTTTCAAAGACTAACTGGGGATATCATGGGGATCTCACAGGCATCAGCATCCAGAGTACTACACCAGTTCCTGGATTCCATGTTACCACATGCCTATGAGCACATATACTTCCCCCAAATGCAGGATGAGTTGGCCAGCAATATGCGTCTCTTCCACCATGTGGCAGAATACCCGGAGGTACTGGGTGCAATAGACTGCACGCACATACACATCAAGTTACCACCCAGTGAGCAGGGTAGGTGATACATAAACCACAAGGGATACACCTCTGTCAACTGCCAGGTCATGTGCAATGCCCAGGGCATTATCATGGATGTGTGTGCTGGCAGCCCTGGAAGCTATCATGACTCCCACATATGGCATGCCTCACAGCTGTATCAGTTATTTGCCAGGGGGGACATCCCAAATGGCCACCTGGTGGGGGATGCTGGCTATGCACTGGAACCGTGGATGATGACTCCCATCAGAAATGCACACACACCCATGCAGGAATGCCATAATGAGGCACACGCACAAATCAGAATCATCTTAGAGCGTGTGTTTGGGATGCTGAAATCACGGTAGCTTGGACATATCTGGTGGAGCCTTGCAGTACTTTCCAGGCACATGTGCCTACATCTTCATAGTGTGTGCCATGCTACACAATATGGTCCTGCAGAAACAGCTGCAGCAGGGACACAATGGCGAAGGCCCTCACAGCCCACCACCATTGCCAAGGGCCCCACAGGCACAAAGGTATTCAGACCATGAACACTCTGAGCCAGCCCCAGTAGGCTGATGGAGGCGTGCCCGGTATGCCCATGCCTTGGCAAAGAGGGAAGGTATAACACACACACTGACAGTGTAGGCACATAGGGACTGACACCTTTCTCCACCTGCACACACACACAGTAAAAATCGATGGCACACACACAAGATTACCTATAAATTGTAATGTATAGGCAGTTTACTGTGTGCATCCAACATAGGCAACCCTCAACTATTGCACACACAACTGCCATTGGCACAAGGTAAGTCAACACCTGAAGAGTAAAGTAAGTTATCAGCATATGCAGATACTGTATGTATAGATTCATAGGTAGGTACCTGGCCAACTGCCAGAAGCCATTCATAAGCCAAGCAAAATGTGTCAATTTTTGCCACCCCATTGATTCATTAACTGTCCCACTGTGGAGCAGAGCCAATGGCGGGATCCCTGGGGTGCATCTACTGTTCCCCATCCACTCTTCAAGGATTCTCTTGCAGAGTGTTAGTGAGGGTCTCTGTATAATGTAGTTAGGGATGTTATTCCAAAGTATAGGTAGTGTCTGTGACAGGAAGCTGTCCCTCCAGCATCTTCCAGTTATTGTTGTGGCAAGGTTCAGCTCACTACAGTGTGTGGCTCACTGTGACATGGATTCCCATAGGTGGAGTATATCCATCAAGCCTGAGTTTGACTTGGCCGTGTTGGCCAGCGGAGATCATCTCTGGGTAAACAAGATGCCACTGAGCAAGGCAGGAGTTTATTCAGTCTGGCTGCATAGGCCATATGTTGGAGGCCAGTACTCCCCTTGGCGAGGTACATACATGGACCCCCCAGCTGTTGGAAATGTCTTCTGAGGTACAGCCCACATGGGTTATTATACCCTATGATGGGACTGATGAGTGATGAGTAAAGGGGCACTATAACCCCAGTATGTCTAGATGGGAATCCTTTAGTAATCTGATGGCCTACATAGAAGGATGTCCTAACTACTGTGGAGATATGATTGTCAAAGGGGAGATCACTATCTACCTTAGTCCCCAGATACCCCATTACCTCATCCATATTAGAGTGGCTGCCACTTATGTGTTATATGTGGGTGCCAATTCCACAATGGAATGACCATGCAGTTAGTGGCACTTGGCTGGAGGCCGTGTCGTTGGCACCCTGTGATGTTTTCCATGAGGCCCCTTAAGGGATGTCTGTGTCAGCTGGACTATCAATCATGGCTCCCAGTTTGCAGCCATTGCCAAACATGGTCTGCCGTAGTCCACTTGTGTTTGTCTGTACCTCTGAGACATATATGCCGAACAGTAGGGCTCCCAGGACTGGGTCCTGTGGGTCACCAGTCATGACTGGTCAAGAGTTGACCTGGAGACTGCTATTCATACCATGTGGGTTATGTGTAAGCCCGTTGGCAACCCAACCTGTGATGTATGGGTGTATGTACAGGCTGGTGTGTTTTTCAATAAAACCTGAGTGGGGCATGGTGTCAAAAGCTTTGGCGAGGTCCAGGTAGTATGTGTGAATCACCTCCCCCATCATCTAACATCTTGGTGACTGTACGTAAGATGGCAAACAGGTTCAGTAGGCATGAACCACACTCAACCAAGCTGACCTGGGTTGGGTCACGTGTATGGAGGTTACCTATGTCTTTGTTAATGAGTGCCATGAGGATGCAAACCATAACATTGCAGATGAGGCTAGTCAGGCTTATGGTGTGATAGTTACCATGGCCAGTTGTGATTCCACCTTGATGGAGTGTGATAACAATTGCCATGCACCATTGTATGGGCATGTAGCCTGTGGGGAGGCTGCGGTAGAAAAGCTTAATTAGGTGGGGGGCAGGTTGTCTTGTACAGTTTGAAAGATGCAGTCTGGGACAACATATGCCTCCACTGATGCTGTGTTCTGCTCTTAGAGAGGGCCATTTCCATCTGTGTGTCTCTGATGTGTGGGATACTGTACCTTTCGGGTAGTGTTGTGGGCTCTTTAGGGAGTGAAGTATGCACTGAATGTATTTGCAAGGCTGTTGGTGATATCAGCAGGGTCAGCATATTTTGTGCTATATTTCACTGGCACAGAGCAAATCTGTGTGTCACCATGTAGATCCTTGACATAGCCAAAGAAGGCTTTGTGGTTATCTTTCGAATCTTTGCATATTCTCCAGCTGATGTTAGCCTTGGATGATGTCATGGCACACTGTAAACCCCCTAACATTGTATGTATAGCTATGCTGCCTTTAAGCTGGTCAAACAACCTGGCCAGACTGAAACATATGCAGAAGTATTAGGTACAGACAAACCCTGCACAAGTAGCAATGTTCAGAAATGTAACAGCAGTACTCACATTTAGACCAAATCCTCTAAGCATTACACACAATACATTACTGTTTGTCTCCATACAGCTGTTGCAATAGATTCCAAACAACACTTCCATGCTGTCTTCCTCACAAGTAAGGCAAAGGGACAATGCCCAAGTGGAATACTCAATTATACTCCACTGTAGCCATGGTTTTGGCTAAGGCAGTAGCAGCGCAGCTGATGTGCATGTAATTAGCTATGTAGGAACACCAATTGGTGATCGGGATAGCACATGTTACTGATCTGTAACTATAAAAGGTTGCCTTGTCACACATTCAAACCATGTGTATCTACCTGTAGGACAGTACAAAACACTGAAAGATGAACTTATTATACTAGTCAATAACACTTCTGATTACTAAGAAGGTTTGTATAACATGTAGTATGTCTGTGTATGTAGTACCTGTACTGTAAGAATTACAGTGTAATCAAAGCATATAGTGGAAATAGCTATTTTGTAGCTCTGTATTGTTGAGCAGTAGCAATGCTTGTAGTATTCTATGTGTGTACTGCTGTAGGTCACACGGAAAACTCCACATACACCACAAGGGATGATATGGGCTTGGAACTCACCAATTCGCTTCCAGCCACTGTCAGTGTCAGGATTGGTCCAACAAGTATGTGCTATAACAGGGAATAGTATATGTCGATATATTGTAATAGTCGACATATGTATGGGTATATAAGTAAGATGAACATGTTAAAGGTGGGCTTACCGTGCAAATATGGTGTGCATTGTGGGATATTGTGCCAATAACTGTGTAATGTACAGTATTCTAGGCAGATCTGTATTTTATTCTACATAGCAGTTCTGCTACGTTATGCAAACAGTAGTTATGTCTATTGGCAATTACATTACTCAATGACAGGATACATATCATTTGTATTCATCTGACAGTTTAGCAGCATGATAGCAAATATAATTGGAAGAGCCAGGTAACTATCCATGCACATAACACATGTAATATCCACCTCTCTTGTATCGTTTGCAAGCAATAACAGCTGTGCATGTGTACATGTTATGCAAATGTGTAGTGACCCTTGTTACAGGGATGGGCCAAATGGCTATGTGCACACCTACATAGAGTGGATATTGAGAGTACAGATGCAATGGTTGAGTTACCAGGTTTGTGTAGCCCAACCTCTCATTGCCAACCTAACAGCCGCTTGCAAATACTGTATGTAAGGTAGTGCACAGCACTGGTAAAGAAACAGGTTGCATATCATCTTTAACTCCAGTGTAACATCTGCAGTAGGAGTGTAAGATTTAGGAGACAGCTGACCATGTGTAATAGCCACTTCATAGGTGATTGCTCACACTATCTGATTATATCCTGATCATGTTGATAGTGGCATCAGAGTCTATTGATACATGACTCTGTTTGGAGAGTGGGTGTCTGTGCCCAACAGAGCTCATGGTCTTGGTGGATATGTGAGTATATACCCAGAGAATGAAACAGACCAGCAGACACTTGCATCATGTGTAATCAACTAACACGATGTGATGTGCTCCTCAGAGGAGGATTGCTGCTAAAGGTAGCTACAATGTTTCCATAATAGCCAGAGTTGTCACGTCCATAACACAAATATTTACATATGAGCATCACTGTCTAAAACATCTTCATAAGCAATATGTAAACTAAATACAGTACTTGGTACTTGTAGTACTGAATGCTCATACAGGCATGTTCACTAGTCAGCTACTGGCATTTACTAATGTCAGCTTTGTGTATGTGGCCATCCTGGGGGAATGTAATCTCTATGCCATGTACACTGCCAAACCCACCTAACACCACACCCCACACATCGTTTGGGATGCAGTTACAGGGGTAAGCTGAAAGGCAGTCCAGTCTACAGCCATGACTGAACTGGACAGTCATGAGGTGTAGGTTAACACATGCAGCTCATCTACACAACCAACACATACCCTTACCAGAACACAGTAACGACACCCACACACACAACCAGAAATCACACAGATTCACAGATGCTTATAAGTATCTGGCCAAACAAGTGACCCCCCCGCCCAAGCAGGAAGAGACAGACACCGAAATACACATACTGTATGACATAGTTTGCATAATTGTGCCACACCTCAAAACAAGTGACTGGAAACATGCCCAACAGTACTCATTTGTGAATGCAAACTCTGGCACTATGTTGCACACCAACCTATATGAGGGCATACATACAGTCAGATGCCTGTCTGCCATGATTAGCCACATACCCATACACTCAGACCATCTTTTGAACTATACACATGGCTCTGGCGTATTCCATGTTGTTGTGCAGGACCTGTGATGCAGTAGCCTGGACTGCATGGAAACACATGTAGGAACTGTCAGGTCTTGTAGCCCATGCAGGTATGTCCCAAGGCCTGGGTAGCATTCTGCCATTGGCCAGAATTATACTGCAGTAGAGGGACAAAAGGATTGTATTCCACAATTGTCTAGTGTAATGGTGCAAGTCAAAGGGTATCCAGTATCTGTCATTCTGAGATAACATGGTTGACAGACCATGGTGCTTTGCCAGACAGGGCCTACACCTGTCACCCCTGGGAATCTGGATACTGCCTAGGGCTCATACTTCCCCTATAGTGCCTTCATCATGCATGGTTAAAGTGAAGGTCCACTGCTGTTACAGGGACAGCCGAGCAATAAATGGCAGGTCTCACTATACAATGATACATGTCAGAAACACTATACGGACACACATATGTCAATCCCTAACATGGAGAACATATCTGTGCAGTGGCTGAGGCATGTTTCAATGCTCCAGAGACCACACCTGCATGACCATGTTATAACATATACCTCACCTCTTGCCCTTTATCCTTTATTGGAACACATGGGCCACAGGTGTGTCCATATTCCTGAAGGATATGTACAGCCCCACACTAATTGCACTTGCATAACTTCAAATGCATTATGCTGAGCAACTACCTTTGTGCCAAAGTGGAATCCAAAATGCACCTTGAGACAGATCACCCACCAGGGCGCGGACTTCCCAACTGTCATAATGTGCTGTAATGAGGAAGACTAGGTCTGAGACAGAACCATAATAATGGCTACTCTCAACTATTCCATTACGAACTGGGAAGACTTCTCATGTACAACACCTGCGCTCAATGCATGTTGGATACCATCGACCCCACTGACCTGGATTACAGTAGTCACAAAAACAGGGCTAACAGCATGCTACACATAGCTAGACTCCAATGCCAATGTTATGTTTCCTAAGAGCAGAGAGGTGAGTGTCGTGGCACCCATGCAGCTGGACAATGCATGTGCAAATGCTGAATCCTACACAAATGAACCTTAAGCAGTCACATATGTGCAGTGATTGTGCCATTGAAACAGAACCAGGACTCAACCCAGCACAAACAAGAAGGCAAACTGGTGGTACCAATGTTTAAACTGTACCACAGAAGGTAGTAACTGTTGCAAGACTGAGCACACATGAGTGTAGGTGATCCCTGGTCAGCCTCAGTAAGATGCAGATGCAACATATAAAACCACACAAAGCTACTGTGAAACTAATCAGCCACATATGAGGCCAAGCACAGAGCATTCTATAGCTGTGTCATTAATCGTAATGGCAATGACAAGATCTGCCGTACTGCATAGCACTATGGCATGGGAAGTACTGCACCTACAGAAATAGCACCTGTTCATCCAGATAGGGTCTTGGTGAACCTAAACCCACTCCCACCCCCAACAGGTACACTTAGTAATATATCCATGTACACTACAGGGCCCCTGTGCTAACGACTATGCAGGTACAAGCTGCACTCTCTAAAGCCATACATACAGCTTTCATTGGACCTGTCAACATCCCAGGGTGTATCCTACACAAATGTAAGAACAGTCAACTATCCACATACACATCATGTTCAATCATAGCTCCATGTCAGGCTGTGTACACACTGAATGGTGTACAGCAACAGTTATCACACCCCAAACAGGGGGAGACACCATTGATAATGGGACATAGTGCACAACTACCCTGCTGAGTCTGGTCTGTATGGCCATGAACTATGGTCAACATATTTGATGTACTCAGTACAGATGTAGATGATAGTAGGGTTGATTCACACTGCATATCATAACCTTGCCAGGTTGTAGGACACCATCACCCATACTGTGTTCCAGCTACACTCAGTAAAGTAGGTGTATATTCCTATGTCAAAGGAGTGGTTGGCAACTGGACTGCTGGCAGAACCAACACTACAGAAGGTGTCTGACTAATACACGCACATCAAACCATTGCCAGCCACAGTAATACAGGGGTCATTCCTGGTACTCCCCCTCTTTGTTATCTATACTAGACAGCATAACACAAAAGGCATCAGCCTACTGATGGTTGCAAATGATTATGAACTAGGAGCAATAGTTGACTCAATGTGTGCTGCGTTCAACATACAGAAGGGCCTTAGTGTGTCAGATGTGTGGTGTGTGATGTATGGCCACAATCTGACAGCTAAGTATTGCATTGCCATCCCCTATGTTACAAACCCTGTACCCATTAACCACCACCTAGGCTGCAGTCAACATAATGGCAACTGTGTGTATGGGATGCAGCTGGACAGTACTTTCCTTTGATAGTTACTTCACCACACCAGACAGGTAGTTGTATGTGGCACCCCTAATCATGACAGGGTGCCATCCAGGAATATAGAGATAATTGCTCAGCCATACTCAACACCCATGTGACCCATAATAGATCACTTATGTCCTTTAAGGGTTATTGCCCATGTGTAAATGGCCTACACTTCCCTTCCCAATCCCTATCTTCACTATGTAGCATGCAGCCTACCCTGAATAAAGCCATGTCCAAATCAGAGGTGTTGGGCATGCTACACTTAACACATCCTGATCCCAAATAAACACATACATCATGGACATCCACCTTTCTAGTACAAGGATCACAACATGCCTGACAGATCTCTGTCCCATACACTTAACATACTCTTGCCATACTATGCATCCCTGTCCAGCAAAGTTGCACATCACCCTTCTCTGTGACATGGTGTGATGACTGCATGCCAAATATATCAGTAACCCTGTGGATCAGTTCTGTGGCACTGCTTGAACTGGCCACTGAAACTTACCTGTCTGTTGCCTACAGCTAGGTAACCTGTCTGCCTAGGCTCATAAATGGCCCAGGTTATATAGCGTACTAGATCACTATGACCATACATGCTATAGTTGATATCCAACCCTGCAAATACCATCATGCTAGCTATTGTCCCATGTGTTGCACATGTGCAACACAGGCAATACATGGCAGGATGCTACACAGTTGTACAGTGCCATGTAGATGTATATGGCAAAACACATACATGCTTGCAAGTCTGCAGGGTCACAGGTCATGTCCCTAACAGCTATGTATAACTGTATATGTGACATATACACAGCATTAAGGTTGATTGCATTCATTTGAACACATCCAGGCGTGTATGTTCAGCTGTACTGCTGTACTTCTCTATGAGTTACTGTGACCTGTCTCCATCATTATGTCTTCCATGATATGTAAAACACCAGTACAGGCAGCCGGACATGCCCACGTCACGACAACATCCACATGGTGCATGAGCAATGTCATCACATGACACACACATATATGTCAATAACATCACAAAACCAGTAAGTGTCAAATTTGTGTGACTTATACATTTCATTGGTGTTAGTGTCATGTAGATTTGCAAAGACGTATTTGTAATCTTAATAAATGTGATACACATGTATGTTCAGCTGTACTGCTGTACTTCTCTGTGAGTTACTGTGACCTGTCTCCATCATTATGTCTTCCAGGTATGCCACATTGCAGACTGCCGGTGTACAGCCACTTGGAGGATGAGGTCCTCGTCCCATACCTCCTCGACAACCACACAATGCTCTTCAGCCATGCACCACAGGATGCACAGGAGTAGAATGCGTGTGGGAGGAACTCTGCAGGAGGGTAAATGATGTTGGCGGTCACAATCACACCTATCAGCAGGTGCGCCAACACTGCATTGACCTCATAAGATGGGTGAAACAGTGTGCTAATGCAATCGCCAGGGAACAAGGTGCAACAGGTGGGGGACCACTTACCCAGCCCCCACTCACACATACCAATGAGCTACTGGCCAACCTGGGGACACCTGCAGACCTCCATCCACAAGCTTTAGCTGGTATTGTGGAGGTTTGTGTCTCTCAGCCACCGAGCTTGGAGTTGCCTGGTAAGTCACTACTGCACATTAAACACAACTATATTTCACATAGTTACATGTGTTACTGTACAAGATGTAATGTAACATGATATGCAAGGCATGTATGCACACATGCCACATACTATAGTCTGCTACTCTATGTATGCACAGATGTGCATACTCCATGGTATAGTGTATTGTACTGGCTTATGTGCTAACATGGACATTGCACCCTGTAGCTATCACACAGGTGTGGATAATGATCTTACTGCTGTGACACTCCTGTTTAGGTACCTCTGGCATTTTGCAGTGATAGCAGCCTGTGGCAGGAGAGATGGTTATTATTTACCAGGCTTGATAATGCATAGAACCTATTAAATACATGCTATCTGCCATAAAACACGTACACATAATGTATGGTGGTCCTGTTAATGGACACTGGTCAGACCTGCAATGCATCACAGTGTTTACCTATGTGAAACTATTGAGGACTATATGAAACACCTACACTAAACCTTCCAAACTGTCATTGCCAGATGTGTGGACAACAGTGAATACAATGGTGGAGGTGTGTTCCACTGTAGGGACAGGTACTACATATCAACATTACACATGTTGGGAGTATGAACAGTACTGTACAGAGAACATATGTGTGCACATACTCTAAATGTGTTGGAGCTTGAGTATGACCGGCCCACAGGATACACCCTTGTGGAGTATACCCTTGCTATGAATGTCACACAATGTCATGTGCTATCTGACATGTCCATGACATGTAGTGGGCTGACTGTAATTCTGCTCAGCTATCCTGCAAAACATGTCTCACATCCCATACATACCACCCTTTTTCTGCATAACCCTGTCCTTAGTGGAGCATATGACATCTATGGGTGTATGGCATATGGGATAACACTGACATGTGAAATAATATGGCCATCACAACCATTGGACAGAGCATGTGTACACATGGCCATGGAAGATGGCCAGAGACATGAAGCAACCCACACAGTAGAAGTGATGTACATGTGTGTACACCCTGTTGTACATTGGCTCAACACAATACAACTATGGCCTTTGTGTAATGGTGATATTGCAGATGTGAAACACTAAACATCATACAGGCCTGTGCACAGCTTGTGTAGGCATGAAACCACCATATAATATGTCTTGAACATCTTGAGTGTGTCACGACATGGAAGAATTCACCTATACAGTATCCAAATACATACACGTGTTGCACAACATACACATGCAACCACATCAAGCCACGGATACAGTACATTCACCTTGCTGGTGTCAGACATTACTGTCATGCCTGCTCCTCATGTGTGTTAGGTACACAGATAGCATGTGGGACACAGAGTACTGCTAAGTTAGCTATGTGTGGGCATAGTTGCCAGGCATTGGTAATACAATTGCAGATGTGCAGGGGTATCATCTGTATACCCTTCTGTGACCTGTGTTACACATTCCACATTAGGGTTTAGTGTGTATACACCTCAGTGATGTGGGTCACAGTCCACATTAGATATTTATTGTATGTGAACATAGTCATGGCTATGAACTGTCTCAGTAGCTCACACTGTATAGCAATTGTGAAGCCACATGATGCCCTGCAATGGCTATGCATATCAGCTCAATGTGCAGTATGTCCCTGCATATTTGTAGGGTGGACAGACAACATTGCATCAGCTGAAGGCCCATGTTAGTATAACCCGTCCCAGCATTGGGACACCATTACACATACAATAGATTGGAAAGGACACCATTGTGTTACACATGTATGCATGTCATTCAACACGTCAGTAGAAGACATGTCATACTACATGTGATTGTCAAGTTCATATGCCACACAGCAGGCCAGTGTACTGTAAACCTGTGCTGGTCTATGGCACCATTGCAAAGTAGGGACAGCCATGTCAAACATGTGTGTACAGCCACATGCACAATGTCCAGACTCAGCTAAGGGGTTGGCGGAATAATGTTGAACAGACATGCTCTGCTTTGGGGGAGATATGCAAGCTAGGGCTCAGGTAAACATAATATACAGTCGACATACCCTACTGTTCATGTCCTCAGACATAGGGGTGGTGGCCAACACAAAGTATCATTGGCAGATGCACAAAGGTCAGTGATGGTCTGTTAACATATGGTGTATGTTGTACACACCATGGCAGTGCATTGCAATGGTGCAAAGTACATGCATTGTGTTGCAGGTATGGGGCATAGGCTACTAACACAAATGGTGCAATACAGGTATGTATGCTAACCACCACTATAATTGTGTAAGTTGCATGCTGTCTGCTATAACACATGCATGCTGTTGTGTGCAACTCAGGGATGTATGATAACTACCACTATAATTGTCTAAGCTGAAACTATAATTGTCTAAGCTGAATGGCATCTGCCATATCACCTGAATGCAGCGTGTGTGTCTGTGTGTCTGTCTGTGTGTCTGTGTGTCTGTCTGTGTGTTTGTGTCTGTCTGTGTCTGTGTCTGTGTGTCTGTCTCTGTCTGTATGTGCCTCTGTCTGCGTGTCTGTGTCGGTGTGTCTGTCTGTCTGTGTCTGTCTGTCTGTGTGTGTCTGTCTGTGTCTGTCTGGTATAACTTGTAATGTACAGTTCTTGTCTTCCCCTCAGAGGTGTTGATGTAGCTGCATTGCCCTTCTGTGGTCCACGTGATGTTAATTTCCCCACAGACTCTAGCAGTGATGATGATAGTATGATTGAGGCACAGGCAGGGTTGTCAGGGGCTGAATCTGTGCCATTGGTTGCCATTCCACCTGTCTCCCTCTGATCCTCTCACACAGTTCCCCTGCCTGCACATACCCCATCACCACTGGCCATAGAGGAAGGATAGTTGGTGGGTGGTAGCATAGAACAGGAAAGTGTGGAGACTATGGAAGGTGTGCCTGCACACCATGATTCCAGTCAACAGACTGGTGATGTCCCACACAGGTATGTGCCCAGTGCTGCTCATAGACGGACCACTGGCCAACATGCCACTGCGAGACAAAGCACATCAGCTGGAGTCACCAGACGCATGTTTCGGGCTGTAATGGAGGCACAGGCACGTGCTGAATGGAACAACAGAGAAGGTCAGAGGCTACAGAGGGCTGCTGTCCATTCATTTGCTGACAGCATCCAGGCACTTGCAAATGTTCACCATCATCTTGCAGATGTTTTGGATAGATGATTGGGTGACATGGTGGGAGTCCTTGACCATGGCATGTCAATCCTCAAGCGTGGAATGTCTGTGCTGGAACATCTGGTGGTAGTGAGGCATCAGGCACATTGTCGTAGGTCAGCTACAACACCTGTTGAAAGTCTAAGTGAACATTCTACTGCGCATGCCCACTGCCATAGTGGCGGTAGCAGCAGCAGTGCAGCCGGTGCTGCAGTCCACACTAGGACACAGCAGGCCACATGCACGTGGTCCTGGATGGTCCTAACAGGGACACAATTCCAGTGGACATGTGTCATTAGACAATACCCAATCTGGACCTCTGCCTGGTAGTGCCCGTGCAATCCCTGGAAGCAAAGGTCACGTGGCCATGGCCGGACACTGTGAACTGTGACACCTGCCTTGTACAGTCTGCAGCTGTCAATAATACCCCTGTGTAGGCCAGCCACATGCCAGACCTGTGTGCACGCATACACACACACTGGAAACAAATGTAGGGCACCTCAACACACACACATGCATAACATCCACACATGCCCAATGATATCACAGGCCCTAACACACACACATGATGCCATCCAATGGTGCAGCCTAGGCCTCTGGCAAACATTATCACCCTGTGCATATGATGATGCCTGTGCCACATCCCTATCATCCACACCGTCGGTGCAGGGACTGTTCATATGGTCTATGCACAGGGTGAACATATTAAGTAGACAATTGTAGATTAATATTGTTGAGTAGTGTTGACAGGCAGCAGACATACCATGTATTACAGTTTTAGAATGCATTTTGTACATTTGACAGTATGTATCATGTGTAACAACACTAACAGCATGTTGATCTTGACTTTCTTCCTTCCTCTTTCAGGTGTAGTTGCATGTGTCAGGGGATGTCGGTGTTTGCAGTTAGTGTCCCATATGTACATGTTGACTACCCACAGATCAGTATGACAATACCTGCATGCACTTTGTAGCTTCCACATCACAGTTATATTCTCCCATGTTTCAATTATGTTTACTGTTCTAATTATCCAAGAGCATGATAGCTGTGTAGTAAGCTACTGTGTTCAAAGCCATCACATCCACAGTGGGTGAAATCACAGGTATAGTTACCTGGAACGCGGAGGAGGTAAAAGAGTGGTATGCCGTATGACAAGGGTAAAGGCCAGTGGAAATAGTGACTTCTCATTGGGAAGCAGTAATACCCACTGCCATGACAGCATGCAAACACAGACACACCCACACACTCAGGGATTCTCAGACACAGTAACACACACACACACACACACACACACACACACACACACACACACACACACACACACACACACACACACACACACACACACACACACACACACAGTTGCCAGTGTCTGGATGAGAACCCCTGCCTATATGCATATCATCATTATAGTACTACACAATTACAAGACACATCACAGAGATTACACATGTACAGGTAGTTGGAATGGCCTATGATCGAGGACATCGACAGGAATAGTACAGTGCAGTGAGTGTATGTGGGGAGGGGGGTCCATCAACAGGCTATGCAACAACAGGTCACACCCCATGGTCTACATATTAACAAGAGATTAGAATGCCCATATACGATTGATGATATCAACAGGGATGCTAGAGTGCATTGAGTGGATGGGAGGAGGGGTCATTAACATTTCACTATGGTAAAATACAGCCTCACTCCAGGGACCAGACAGCCATACACATGGACAGCCATACACACACACACACACACACACACACACACACACACACACACACACACACACACACACACACACACACACACTGTGGCATTCACAAATATACACACCTATGTCACACACATACAGTCACTTTACATGTGTGAGGTTTAATCACCTGCCTATGCCTTTCTTTCTACACTTCACTCTGTACTGGTGTCAACAACAGTGTTCAGGAGAGTGATAACATGTGGGATGTATTCCCAACCATACATGACATATATGGACACACACACACACACACACACACACACACACACACACACACACACGTGCCAGTACTGTGAATCAAACACCTGCCTATCTCATGATAGGTACTACAGAAGTACAGCACTATCGCATCTGGTACAAAGCTTACTGACTCTTTCCTTTTCCAATGGTGCTGATATATGCACAATATATGCACAGGGGAGGTATTACTGTTACAGGTTTCATGAGGTTTGCCTTCAGTGTCACCCTTACAGCATTCTACATTGTCTGTTTTCCACTTCAGTTAACAAAACCTGACCTTAGCAGTTACAGATGTTATTGTAGGACTGGTTGTAACACACCAATGAGCTGTCCTCAGTAATCATTCATCTGCAATGAAGCCCCACCACTTAGTAGTCATGTCCAAACATCTGTCCATATCCTATGTACGGCTTACTGTACTTAGAGCATATCACCATATATAGTTGGCAATGTTGAGGCTGTATTGCAACAGCATGATGTACCAAGACAACAGTCACCTTCAGACATCAGACACTGCACACACATGGAATCTACACAAGCATCAATACATTTACACATATGCGGTCTACATCAGTAAGTGCACTAGCAGGTCAAGAGGATACATTCCACACCTTCCCCATGCCATGTGTGAAACATAGCTGAGCATTAAACTATAATGGATGTTGTATTCATGTACTGGTAGGACACCACCACCATCACCGAGTAGGCAAGTGTACATATATGTCAACAGCACATATCAGCGAGCCACACACAGCATTATTCTATGTCATGCTCCTACAAACTGTTACTTGACAGTGCCATGGTGAAGCCGGGGCACTGTAATGGTCAACTGTGAGTACATCACATTTGCCACACACACCTCTTGTTTACTGGGAGAGTGCCAGCAATGTGCTCTGTTAGAGCTAGGCAGTACACTCATTAAAGCATGTGCGAGGTCTGTGGCTTGTAGACATCTCAGCCCTGCATGTACTGGCTATTGTGGTAATAAGGCTAATGTCCAGACAGCACACAGCATGCATGGCTTGCAATTGTTGATATGTGATATAGGTAGGAGCCGTGGCCACACATGGCTGTGCATGTCATGAACATATCTCCTGTGACTACTCAGGAACATACAGAGTAGAGCTGGATTTCCCTGAATCTGTCAATACAGGCCTTGTGTAGGTCCTATGGTCCTGTTATTTGGGTATGTTTGTAGACATTGCATTAGGTGGACATGTCTAAAGACATACATGCCACATGGGGTGTTGTATGACATGCTAGCTGTTATGGGTGACCAGTAGAGAGGGAATATTACCTCTGTTAACATACATATCAAACCTTATGTACTGTTAGCATGCTGTCTGCCATGTGCATGTGTGTAATGACTGTAGCCACCTGTATTTAGAAAGGATAATGAAAGCTTTGGTAATGTCATTTATGTTGTATGAGTGTGTGATGTACCTATCCAGGGTAGGTACAGTTAGGTCATATCCAACCATGAGGGTGTTGTTTACTGGTGTACAGCAACAGTCGACCGTGTTAATGTTGACAACATCTGAGGGACCCTGGTATGTGTACAACTGAGCTGGTTACAAACAGTGGTATTATTGCATTGCATAACACATTATGCAGCTGTGTCTATACAAGGGTACATTGCACAGTTGATGTTGGCCTAGGTACAGTCCACCAATCAAGGGTTATCTGGTGGTCTACCATACTATGTTATACCACATATGGATGCGTGTTGGTAGTCTTGGGACAAGGTGGTGGATGTATATGAGGATACAATCTAGAATGCAGCATTTGCCACTGTCACCTGTACCTGACTCATCTGTGATGCGTTATGTCAGAGTAGTGGTCTTTACATGTGAGTAGCCTTTATGAATATGTGTACATCACCAACTGGAATGGTCCATACCACTGTTATGGCCTACATGCCTGGATCTGAGTTATATGGTGGTAGTGCAATTGTGCACTACAGAGCCTTCAGCCAGGTGTTCCTCACTGCGCAGATGCCAGTATTCCCCATTGTAAGTTCTACATTGAGCAAATGGATTACTGAAGCCACACATCAAGCATTGGTTAGCATAAGCATCCAATGCAATTGTCTTGTAGGTGTCAGGGTATTACTTCTGGGTGTAGGACATTTGCCGTGGAATGTGGCTATATGGGTAAATGCGACCTAGGTATTATCCACACACACGTGAAACATGAATGCATGTGCTCTGTGTTGAAGGCTCGTCATTCGGTCTTGGTAGCCTGAAATGACAGAAACTGGGCAACCTCATAGTAACAGCAGGACATTGGCTCATTGTTTTGGTCTAGCAGTTGCCACTCGTACCATGACATCACTGTGAGTGGCATTAATGTGCTTGGTAGCAAATGCCTCATGTAAGGTGACGGACAGCAGCAGAACTTGTGTGTATGACCAATTTGAGATATACTTAGGGCAGCAGTCCTGCTAATAATGACAACTACTAACACAGCCGGGAGAGGTCATCTTGACACCTGCACCTCAGTAATGTTACACAAGGTGGCTCACACATTATGCTTGCACATGCCACTGTTCCACGTATAATGCCACTGTCCACAACCTGCTATCAATGTATGCCTTTCAGGGCAGCAAGGTGTGTGACACATGCTGTAGGTAGCATCCACCAGTGCCACCCAGGTAACCTATTGTCTGTCACATCCACACATGCATGAATGTGTATACTTAACATAAATATGTCAGTACTTCATGTACATGTATGCATGTGTATCACACAGCACAGGCACAGCTATATCATTTACAGGCCACATACAGGTATCAGGTTGTAAAACTGTATGATGTGCATATATACTGACAGGTAAGATGTGCCTAGCTGTAAACCTGTGTGTTTACAATGGGAGTCCATTACAATGTGTTCTGTGCATGTAAGTGTATGAACATGCACACTGTGGCCTTCAGTGGTTAGAATCTGAGTGCATCCCAAACAGCCCTGTGCTACTAAGTGTATGAGCGTACCCACTGCTACCTTGTGTGAAATGAGTCAGTGCATCCAACAAGCCCTTTGTTACTAAGTGTATGAGCATGCCCAGTATAA
Organism: Protopterus annectens; assembly: GCF_019279795.1. Taxonomy (NCBI): domain Eukaryota; kingdom Metazoa; phylum Chordata; order Ceratodontiformes; family Protopteridae; genus Protopterus; species Protopterus annectens. The sequence goes on from NC_056725.1 coordinate 1,505,363,721, forward strand.
CCTAGTGTAGTCGTTGTCATAGTGCATCCCAAATGGCCCTGTGCTACTCTGTGCTACTAAGTGTATGAGCATGCCCACTGTAACCCTGTATAGTGATAGTAGTTGTCCATTCCACAGATGGCCATACTCCAGTTCAGGTTCCTGTTGTGCTACAACTATACCTCTCAGACCTACCTGCAGATGATGTGTCTTGTTTGTGCATACAGGTTGTAATGGACACCTACTTTAAACACACAGGTTTACAGCTATGTACTTCATGACTGTCAGTCTCCCTGTTGTTGTCCTCAATCTTAGATGGGCAGTCTGACTGCCCTGGAATGTGTAATCTCTGTGGCGCATCTTGTAACTGCATAGTACTCTAATAGTGATCTGTAGATAAACAAGAGTTCTGATCCCACCACTGGCAACTGTGTGCGTGTGTGTCTGTGTGTGACAGGAAATGCCTGAGTGTGTGTGTCAGCAAATGGCTGAGTGTGTTTGTGTGTGTCAACAAATGCCTGAGTGTGTGTGTGTCAGCAAAAGGCCGTGAGCAGTTGTGTGTGTGTATTTGTGTCTGCATCCTGCCATGACAGCGGGTTTTGTTGCATTCCAAAGATATACCTCCTTTTGCACTGGCCTTTATCCTTGTCAGCTGCTAAACCTCTCTATTCCCCCCTCCCCACTGCAAGTAATTGGTTCTGTGATGTCTCCCAGCTCAGAAGTGGAATCAGAGTAAATGTAATTGTATGTGCTCTGTGGCACATAACCCAAATGCAGATCACTCTACTAGTTACCTTTACATAGGCAAGACGTGTATGCAGAAACCTGGCAAGTGTGTGCGTGTTTGTGTGTGTGACTACCCTGTAGCCAGGCATACACATGTGTAATGTCTTTTAGCACCCCATGGTAGCCATCTGTGGCGACCGGTGTCTACAAAGTATTACATAGTTAGGAACGGTAAAGAATACACAGTCAAGCACGACTACAGTTGGGTATGTTATTTTCCTGTGCCACTGTCGAACAGTGACACAGAAGTGGTTGCTGAGGTGTAGGTCCATACCCATCATTCCCCCACCCTAACTCCACAGTCCCCAGGATAAATTACAATAGCCATCATTCCCACCCCCAAACTCCAAATACATAACAACTATCCCTTCTCTGGTGAACTGCTTAAGATTTAAATGTTATAACACAAGAGATGCCTCTGTTTTGTGTACACGTCAGTTCCTTTGGAACCCTTCTGTGTCACAAAAGATGTGTGTGTATATATATATATATATATATACATATATATATATATATATATATATATATATATATATATATATATATGGCTATGGCTGTGTATGTGTGTGTGTGTGTGTGTGTGTGTGTGTGTGTGTGTGTGTGTATATATATATATATATATATATATATATATATATATATATATATATATATATATATATATATATATATATATATGTAGTTATGACAGCTGTACAGATGTAGACTTGTCTTTGTTTTTTCACAGAGCACAGTACATTCAAGGGTACTGTACATATGTACACAAAGTGACTGTCCCATTTGTTTTCATTAATGTGGAATACCTTTAGTAAGATGTGCATTAAGATGTGCATTATAGACTCCATGCAACATGTGTACAACCCAGATGGCTTAGTGGTACGTGCAGTGACCTCAGTGTGCATGGTCCATGGTTCAAGACCTGCAAGCCTTGTTGATACTGTCAATTAGGACTGCATAAGACACATTTAAGCAGGTGTAAATGTATTTTCCTGACAATAAGCAGCGGGTACACCCAGGTAATAGGCATGTACAACTCGATGTACACTTGACATGCCCTTCTTTGGCAATCCTGCTGATGTCACCCACCTACGAATACACCTCTGGGACTGCTGTAACCCAGTAATCTCCATGGGTGTGCTGTAACTGTGTAATGCTGTTGTGTGTAAAACTAGTTTGGTAGGTGTTCTAATCCCAGACAGGTCAACTGTGTGTGTGTGTGTGTGTGTGTGTGTGTGTGTGTGTGTGTGTGTGTGTGTGTGTGTGTGTGTGTGTGTGTGTGTGTGTGCCTGCCTGTGAAAGAAACAATACTTTTAGAGTATGCACACTCTTTAAAATTGACATACCCACCTTTGGCAATCCTGCTGTTGTCACCCACCTAGTAATACACCTCTGGGACTGCTGTAACCCAGTAATCTCCATAACGCATGTTGTAACTGCATAATGCTGCAGTGTGATACACTAGTTAGGTAGGGATTCTATTCCAAGACATGGCCTGTGTGTATGTGTTTGACATTCATAGCCTGTGTGGAGGTGGCTGTGTCTATCCACTGGACATGTTGGGGAGCAGATTTTGTAGTTTTCCTATATGGTGTCTATATTATATATCACTATATCCACCTCACAAGGAGTACAGATGTCAGTCGGCCAAGGGAATGTGTTGGCAAGCCATACCCGTACATCTGTCAAAAGGCCTAGTGAACAGAGTATGCAAACTTACTATTACCCAGAATACATTCTGAACCCATGTGTCATACACAAACACACTTGTCTAGAATATCCTGCTATGTTGGTAGTACCCTGCAGATTGATGACAGATAGTAGGCATGGTGTGATTGCAGTGGGCTGCAGAGAGCATGGCACCCTGTACAGCAGTACAATAGGCACATAATTGCGGACAATGTGCCTTCACTAAGTTCCCCATTGGATTCCTGCAACATATGTGGTGCCATCAAATGTGATCCACAGAGGCCATAAAATGCCTTACACATGTGCCCTGTATGGGCCGATGCCACTGACACCAGGGAATACCTGTATCATGCTATCAATGCAGGTGCAGGGTCAATCTGCTGTCTATAAGCAGGTCCTGCCACACCAGGCTAGTATTGACATATCTGAGGATAACAGTCTGTGTACACAACATGTGCCAGCCAAACAGGTACACTAGTATATGTCACTGTACATTATTGTGGGATGTACACATCCCAGGCAATGTCCATGTCAAGGGCTATCAAACACAGACATGGCATGCATTGCAAAGCTATGGTCATACACAATGGTAACCAGGATGTCAGGACAATTCATACAATACCCATCTGTGTGGGACATTGTAGACACTACAGCCTTGAACCACACTGCACACCATTGTCAGGTGGAGTGATGCCATGGATTACCCCTTACCCAGCCTTGTACAGCCATCTTGCACAGCCAACCACTACACACCCATGAAGCAATGCGCACATGCATGTCAGTACTGGCACCTTGTGTCTGCATATGGGGCATGATGCTCCCAACCACAGTTACTCCCGGTATAACTCCCATTGGCATACCAACAGATGTCAAACACATTCACATGCCCTAGCCCATAGATCCTCTGGATATCCCCTGTGGTGCATGTAGTACCTGTGCATTACTGCAGTGTGGCAAGCTACTTAGTTAGGAAGTGTATTTGTGGGCCTGGCAAAGTGTGTCAATGTGAGTCCATTAGAGAGTGTGGTTGTGTTGACAATGACATCCGTTCATGTGGACAGCCATGTGTGCTACACCTAATGTATGTCTACTATATCTCTGTTGCAGATGTCGCTCACCATCACACATATATGTTCTTACAGCACACCAACATTTCAGCTTTGTGGCACATGGAGTGACTGCCTGCACTTGTAATAGTAATGACTAGTCATTCAGGGGTTTGAACCTCTGTACTGGTAGGTGTGTGACAGACAATGCTTAGGTTTTAGTCTCCAAGCCCTTCTCTGATGTACTTTGCCTCTGTCTGTCCCTCCCACACACTCTCTGGTGGATGTGGAGTTGTACACCTACTAAGCAGCAGCTTGTGTTTTGTAAGTGATGGTCATGATCAGATGATGGCCTTTGCACCTATTGCAGTCCTCCTCTAGCTGATTGCATGTGGAACAGCTGTGATGATGTTCCCATAGCCAATTGCATGGAAACACAGTACAATTTCTAGGAACATCATGTTGGTGTTTGCCCATTACAGTCACTGTGAACGGTACCTGGATCTGGTGTTTGGTAAACGGCATCACTGATGATGTCTGGATGTTCCTCAAATAACATACACAGTGGGAAATAGCCTATAGACAGGAAGGTGATGTGCCAGACATGACTACAGCATGTAAGTGTAGCTATGCTTCATTGAGACTACTGCCTGTTTAACAGGTTGTGTGTGGTAATAGCTATTCTGCATGTTTTAAAACTGACAAGACAGTGCTCTGTTTGTGAGGGACCCCCATTTGTAGGGCCATCTGTGGACTGGTCAGTATGTGGAACCATTTGTTTCCTGTGTTTCTCACTGAACACACATCTGTGAACTGCAGGAACATAGTGTGATCATTGCAGTCAGTACATGGTGATAGTGATGAGTTACTGCCATCGCATCCCTGACTGGACATATGTCACATGAAACAGTGGTATTACAGACACTGTCTGGGGTTCTCAGTTGCATGCCAATAATGGGCCACTGTTCATAGCTGCAGTCACAAGTCTTCTACACTTTGTGCAGATGTCATGCAGTATATATGCATGTGTTGTGCTCCCTCTGCACATGTATACCATCTGTTGTGTTGGGTTGATGGTCATATCTATCCATGCTGTTATAAGTACTCCTGAATGCTGTTGACTATTACTAAGCCATATCTGTGTTTAAATTGCAACACCGTAGGCTGTATGGGTTTGGAGGTCCCGGCAGAACCTCCTGTCCCACTTAAGCTGGCCATCGCACCGGGCACCAGCACATCTGGGGCCCAGCCTTGGACCTCCACCTCTGAAGGCTCTCCACCACCTTCTGGTGGAACTGCCACTGAGGATGGGGCTTGTACCCCTGGGAGCAGGTCCAGATTGGAACATGTCCGCTGTTGTACAGTCCCGGATGTGGTGTGTATGGTGCTCAATAAGGGGTTTTGAGGCCAGATACGCCAGCTTGAGGGCAAAGTGTCACATTTACAGGGTGAGCCTGCCCCTCATAGACAGCCCCCAGCACAGCCACCTTTGCGGCTGTTTTGGTGCACTGGTGGCTGTCCATGGCTGGGGACCTCTGTCCCACTGTTTCCATCTGGGGGCTCATGGGCTTGTGACTGCCTAACACCCCTCACCGTCTGAGGTGTATCCCCCCACATTGTGTTATATACCGACCCTGTATGCTGTCTTGTCTGTCATCCTACCCAACATATCCTCCATGAGCATACCTACTCTCCTTCCCCCACATCCCACTCTCACCCTACGGAAACGAAAGGTGATTTGGTTCCTAGAACAACATTTGCCCCATGCATAGCTGTCCATTTCATACACGTGTCCACTGGACACATGTAACCCTTTTAATATGCATCACAACATACTCCAGTTGTCCTCACCCCTGTCTCTCATGCACACGATCCTGGTATGCACATGACTCCTAAAAGTTCCAGGTACACGTGATGCAGACGACCCCATTGTACATACAACAACATCTGTCTGTTGTATAATCTGCAAAATAACAATTAAAAGTTAACTGGAGCGAAGTGTCAGTGTTATTATGAATAAGGCACTAGTAAGCAGGTTTAAGCATATATAAACACCAGTAAGCATGTGTAAGTGCGTTTGCATGGGGTATGCATTGTTTACAGACACACACACACACACACACATATATATATATATATATATATATATATATATATATATGTATATATATATATATATATATATATATATATATATATATATATATATGTGTGTGTGTGTGTGTGTGTATGTGCGCGTAGATATAAACAGACATACAGCTATGATAGGAAACAGCACACAAGAATGACATATGTTCACAGTCTATGCCAATGGGAGTGAGGGGCCCAAGCAAGAAACATGAAACACGTAGCATGACCTTCCACCCCCCCCCAGCCAGACACAGGAAGCATACACACAAACCTGCAAACAATGTAAATAGTCCACTGTTCCCCAGACCACAGGCAGGATACAACCGGGGGGGGGCACAGTGCACCTGTGAAATCTAATCTTGGAACACAGACAGGTGCGTCCCTTGCGGGACACCCCAAAAATTGCCCAAACCAAAAGAAGGTGATACACCAACCATTCTTGCTGGGGTGTATACATACCCAGAATAAAAGGGTGGGAAAGCGTGATGACCCATGGGTCAAGACATATGTATGACATGGGTCCCGTGAAGTGGAGAGTGGGCAGCGTGTAGTGGTGTGTTCAGAACCGACCAGTGCCCAGAGGAAGAAAGTGTGCTGTAGAGGAGGTGAGGGCAGGGGAACTATGGGTAGCTACTCATGGGTCTAGGTGTGCAGGTGCTGGCTGATGTGGGCCTATATGGACAGCCCCGGCATGGCCCAACGAGCAGCCACACCCACTACGAGTCCCACTGCAGCAAAGTGTAATCTATATGGCAAGGAACAGAATAACCAGATGTAGATTATATATGTAGAGGTATGTGTGTGTATATCTACCCATAGCGACATAGAGGTAAGCCTCTTCCTCTCTGTAGTACAAATGTATACATACAGAGACAGAATACAGATACATAACCACATAAAAATATATACATATACATATAGCATCAACCCCCCCACCCCCTAGCTAGGCCGGTGAGACATACAGACACACAAAATAAATAAACACACCACTGCTTCCCACACCACCGGCAGGATACTAACAATGGGAGAGACCTGCCAGGTCTAATCTTGAAACATAGACATCGATGTCCCTTGTGGAACACCAAAAATTAATGATCATCGGAGGCAGTCCCAGTGATGATTCATCAAACCAAACTGTAGATGTACACGGACTAGTAGGTTGTGCAAGCCTGATAACCCATAGGTCGACACAATGTACGACATGTGTCCTGACACAGGGAGAGTGGGCAGTGTGTAGTGGTGTGTTTATACCCCACCTGCACCCACAGTAAGGATGAGTGCTGTAGAGGAGTGGCAGGTTGGGGAACTTTAGGTATGCAATTATGAGCCTAGGTGGGCAGGTGTTGGCTGGTGCAGTCATATTAGGACCACCCCGGGGATATAAGTAATATTCTGAAATGGGCATAGCTGATGCCCATACCTCTCAACCCCTAAGAGCAAATCCACTGGACAGGTCATTAACAATTGAGGGAACAAATAGGGATCATACCACTGAACTGTTCCCGATTTCCAGGGACGTCCCTGATTTCAATTTAATATCTAACTCTCGCCCACTTAATCTCTCCTAAAACTAGTGACTTTTGAAGGAAAGGTGGTGAATTACATAATGAATGATGACAACAATTAAGAGTTATAAACATCATTTACCTCAGAAAATGTGTATGAATTCATATGCTCTGATTATGTCAATGTGTCAGGTTAATAGCACCAATAATTTAAATGTGTCCCTGATGTTGTTATGACGTGCCCCTGATTCAGATGGTATTTTTCCCCAATCGTATGAGAGGTCTGATAGGGACAGAAAGCACATATTCCACTGACAACCTTATAAATCTGATGGAATATTAGATATGCAATAGCATGACTCGGCTGAAGGGTGTGGGTTCCAAAACCCAATTACTTGTTTGTATTGAAGAGTGTCAGTTCCCATGTATTAGCCAGGCAGGTGCAGATTGTAAGAGGAACACACCAATAATATGAATCAAACTCTGGACAGGCCACGGATTCTGTACAGTCAAATGGCAGGCTTTCGCCTAAAGGGCAGCCATTCCCGATAATGTAGGCATGTAATCCAATGTAATAGGCATCACAAGGTAATATCATAGTCCTCACTCCCACCCAGGGTTGTGAGTGTCAGATGCAAACACCAAATTCAGTGCATTTTCAAGAGCAGGTACAAGCGGGTGTAAGGCTGTTTGGCCGCCAGTATGCGAGTGTTACACTGTTAAAGCAATGTAGAGGCTAACTGAATGTAAGCAACTGTAACCAGAGGTTAGCATTGCTTATCTCCACACAATCCCATGCACACCCGTTTACAATTGCTTTAATGTTCCTTAATCACTCCGTATCCAATGGCCTTGTCCTGCCAAGCAACAAAATCAACGGCTTGTACAAGGCTCGAAACCAGGACCCTGCACACACAGCTATAGTGATTTACCACTAAGCCATGGCACATATACAGACATCGGATTTTATCACAAACATATCATCTAGTGCAGTCATTCAACAGTATAGGAAATGTATTCCATCATGTAGATGTAGGTGTGAGTGTTTATGTCCAGATATAGATACATACATATATATATATAGATATATCAAGAACATCCCATGTGACAACAAAGCATTACAAAGGAATGAAAAGGGAAACACCAGCAATGCCTGTATTATGTAGTGGTGTTGTCCTATGTAATATCAAGACTCACTCAGACAGACATGTTTCATTAATACACGCAAACATTTGTACATTGGCCAAATACATCACTCTGTGCATTTTATTTACATTAACATAACAGTTACTGTCCAATCATTATGTGAGAACAGTACTCTTGCAAGGTGCTGTGTGCAACATCATCATCATCATGATAAAAGTAAATGGGGTAACCATAGATGGACCGGTAGTGTTGTGTGTACAATGGGGTCATCTGCATCACGTGTACCTGGAACCTTTAGGAAACATGTGCATACCAGGATCGGATGCCTGAGAGACAGGGGTGAGGACAACTGGACTATGTTGTGATGCATATTAAAAGGGTTACATGTGTCCAGTGGACACGTGTGTGAAATGGACAGCTATGTATGGGGCAAATGTTGTTCTAGGAACTGATTGGCCTTTTGTTTCCATAGGGTGAGAGTGGGATGTGGGGGAAGGAGAGTAGGTATGCTCGTGGAGGATAGGTTGGGTAGGATGACAGACAAGACAGCATACAGGGTCGGTATATGACATGTGGGGGGATACACCTCAGACAGGGATGGCTGTTTGGCAGTCACAAGCCCATGAGCTCCCAGATGGAAACAGTGGGAAAGAGGTCCCAAGCCATAGGCAGCCACCACTGCACCAAAACAGCCGCAAAGGTGGCAGTACTGGAGGCTGTCTATGAGGGGCAGGCTCACCCTGTAAATGTGACACTCTGGCCTCGAGCTGGCTTATCTGCCCTCAAAACCCCTTACTGAGCCCCCTACATACCACATCCAGGACTATACGACAGCGGAAATGTTCCTGTCTGGACCTGCTCCCAGGGGGGACAAGCCCCATCCTCAGTGGTGGTTCCACCAGAAGGTGGTGCAGAGCGAATAGAGGTGGAGGTCCAATGCTGGACCTCAGATGTGCTGGTGCCTGGTGCCATGGCCAGCTGAAGTGGGACAGGAGGTTCTGCCAGGACCTCCAAACCCATACAGCCTATGGTGTTGCAGTTTAAACACTGATATGGCTTACTAATAGTCAACAGCATTCAGGAGTACTTATAACAGGATGCATAGATATGACCATCAACCCAACACAACAAATGGTATACATTTATAGAGGGAGCACAAAACATGCATATATACTGAATGACATCTGTACAAAGTGTAGAAGACTTGTGACTGCAGCTATGAACAGTGGCCCATTATTGGCATGTCACTGAGAACCCCAGACAGTGTCTGTCATGCCTCTGTTTCATGTCACAAATGTCCAATCAGGGATGCAATGGCAGTAACTCATCACTATCACCATGTACTGACTGCAATCCTCACACTATGCTCCTGCAGTTCACAGATGTGTGTTCAGTGAGTAACACAGGAAACAAATGGTTCCACATACTGACCAGTTCACAGATGGCCCTACATATGGGGGTCCCTCAAAAACAGAGCACTGTCTTGTCAGTTTTAAAACATGCAGAATAGCCATTACCACACACAACTTGTTAAACAGGCAGTAGTCTCAATGAAGCATAGCTACACTTACATGCTGTAGTCATGTCTGGCACATCACCCTCCTATCTTTAGGCTATTTCCCACTGTGTGTGTTGTTTGAGGAACATCCAGATATCATCTGTGATGTCGTTTACCAAACACCAGATCCAGGTACCACTCACAGAGAGTGTCATGGGCAAAAACCAGCATGATGTTCCTACATATTGTACTGTGTTTCCATGCGATTGGCTATGGGAACATCATTACAGCTGTTCCACATGCAATCAGCTAGAGGAGGACTGCAATATGTGCAGAGGCCATCACCTGATCATGACCATCACTTACAAAACACAAGCTGCTGCTGAGCAGATGTACAATTCCACATCCACCAGAGAGTGTGTGGAAGGGACCCACAGAGGCAAAGTACATCAGAGATGAACTTGGAGACTAAAACCTAAGCATCGTCTGTCACACACCTACCACTGCAGGTGTTCAAACCCCTGACTGACTAGTCATTACTATAATAAGTGCATGCCATTACTCCATGTGCTACAAAGTGGACATGTTGGTGATCTGTAAGAACATATATGTGTGCTGGTAAGCGACATCTGCAACAGAGATATAGTAGACATACATTAGGTGTAGCACACATGGATGTCCACATGAACGGAAGTAATTGTCAACACAACCACACTCTCTAATGGACTCACATTGACACACTTTGCCAGGCCCACAAATACACATTCTGACTACTTAGGTTGCCACACTGCAGTAATGCACAGGTACTACATGCACCACAGGGGTATCCAGTGGTTCTATCGGCTAGGGCATGTGAATGTGTTTTACATCTGTCAGTATGCCAATAGGAGTTATACTGGGAGTGACTGTGGTTGGGAGCATCATTCCCCACATGCAGATACAAGGTGCCAGTACTGACATGTATGTGTGCATTGCTTCATGGGTGTGTAGTGGTTGGCTGTGCAAGATGTCTGTACAAAGCTGGGTGAGGGGTAATCCTTGGCATCACGCCACCTGACAATGGTGTGCAGTGTGGTACAGGGGTGTAGTGTCTGCACTGTCCCACACAGATGGGTATTGTATGAACTGTCCTGACATCCTGGTTACCATTGTGTATGGCCATAGCTTTGCAATGTATGCCATGTCTGTGTTTGATAGTCCTTGACATGGACATTGCCTGGGATGTGCATTTCCCACAATAATGTACAGTGACATGTACAAATGTACCTGGTTTGGCTGGCACATGTGTACACAGACTGTTATCCTCAGATATGCCAGTACTGGCCTGCTTATAGACAGCAGGTTGACCCTGCACCTGCATTGATAGCATGATACAGGTATTCCCCTGGTGTCAGTGGTATCGGTCCATACAGGGCACATGCGTAAGGCATTGTATGGCCTCGGTGGATAACATCTGATGGCACCACATATGTTGCAGGCAACCAGTGGGGAACATAGTGAAGACACATTGTCCACAATTATGTGCCTATTGTACTGCTGTACAGGGTGCCATGCCCTCTGCAGCCCACTGCAATCACACCATGCCTACAATCTGTCATCAATGTGCAGGGTACTAGCAACATATCGGGGTATTCTAGACAAGTGTGTTTGTGTATGACACATGGGTTCAGAACGTATTCTGGGTAATAGTAGGGTTGCAAGCTTTGTTCACCAGGCTTTTTGCCAGATGTTGGGGTATGGCTTGCCAAAACAGTCCCTTGGCTGACTGACATATGTACTCCTCGTGAGGTGGACATTATGAAATATAATACGGACATCATATAGGAAACTACAAAATCTGCTCCCCAACATGTCCTGTGTTTAGACACTCACAGCCACCTCCACACAGGCTCTGACTGTAAAACCCACACCCACACCCACACCTGCCATGTCTTGGAATAGAACTCCTACCTAACTAGTTTATCAAACTACAGCAATACGCAGTTACAGCACACGCTACGGAGAACACTAGGTACAGCAGTCCCAGAGGTGTATTACTAGGTGGGTGACATCAGCAGGATTGCCAAAGGTAGGTATGTAAATTGTAAAGTGTGTGCATACTCTAAATGCATTGTTTCTTTCACAGGCAAGCAGACAGACACACACACAGTTGACCTGTCTGGGATCAGAATACCTACCAAACTAATTTAACACACTACAGCATTACACAGTTACAGCACACGCCATGGAGATTACTGGGTTACAGCAGTCCCAGAGATGTATTCGTAGGTGGGTGACATAAGCAGGATTGACAATTAAGGGCATTTCAAGTGTACTGCGAGTTGTACATGTCTGTTACCTGCGTGTACCCACTGCTTACTGTCACAAAAACACATTTACACCTGATTACAACTGCCTAATGCAGTCCTAATTGACAGTATCAACAAGGCTTGCAGGTCTTGAACCCTGGACCATGTACACTGAGGTCATTGGATGTACCACTAAGCCATCTGGGTTGTATACATGCTGCATGGAGTCTATAATGCACATATTACTACAGGTATTCCACAGTACTGAAAACAAATCGGACAGTCACTTTGTGTACATATGTACAGTACCCTTGAATGTACTGTACTCTGTGAAACAACAAAGACAAGTCCACATCTGTACAACTGTCATACCAACATATATATGTATATATAGGTCTACTTTGTATAACCGAACTTCCGATTCACCGACACACAATTTACCGACCCCAAACAACCGAAAACACACAACACCGACAAACACCAACAACTCAAAAAACCGAACACCATTACACCGACACAAAAAACGTAAACTACACATTGCACACAATAACATATCCACTAACCTTAACCTAAACCCTAACCCTAACGTCCGACACTACCGCACACTTACCCAACCCGCACCCTAACCCTAACTCACTTAACCCACCCCTAAACCTCAACACCATCACTATCGCACACTTACCCTACCTGCACCCTAACCCTAACTCACTTAACCCACCCTAAAACATTAAGCCCATCACTATCGCACACTCACTCCACCTGCATACCAACCCTAACACACTCAACCCTTCCCTACACTACACTACATCACTATCACACACTTACCTTACCGGAAACCTAAGTCCGACACTACCGCACACTCACCTTTCCCACACCCTAACCTAAAATCCCTCACTATCGTACACTTACCTGTCCGCTCCCCAATCCTAAATGCGTCACTATCGCACACTTACTGGATCGCCTCACATTGCCGTTGTCGGTCTTTCGGCTGTTGGAATATCACCTTTTCAATCATCTACCTGTTCGGTTGTTCCGTCTCGATCTTCTGGGTGTCGAAGTGGCGGTTCGGTTATTCGAAGTAGACCCATATATATATATATATATATATATATATATATATATACATATATATGTATATGCACCTATGGGATGTGTACACACACACACACACACACACACACACACACACACACACACACACACACACACATATATATATATATATATATATATATATATATATGCATATACACAGACACAGCCATAGCTATATATATATATATATATATATATATATATATATATATATATATATTTATATATATGTATGTATACACATCTGAACACCCTTTGTGACAAAGAAGGGATCCAAAGGAACTGACGTGTACACAAAACAGGAGCATCTCTTATGTTATAACATTTAAATCATAAGCAGTTCACCAGAGAAGGGATGGTTGTTGTGTATGTGGTGTTTGGGGTGGGGAATGATGGCTAATGTAATCTACCCCAGGGATTGTGGAGTTAGGGTGGGTATGGACTTACACCCCAGCGACCACTTCTGTGTCACTGCTCGACAGTGGCACAGGAAAATAACATATCCAACTGTAGTCGTGCTTGACTGTGTATTCTTTACCATTCCTAACTATGAAATATTGTAGACACTTTTCACCACAGATGGCTACCATGGTGTGCTAAAAGGCATTACGCATGTGTGTGCCTGGCTACAGTCTAGTCACACACACAAACACGCACACACTTGCCAGTATTATGCATAAACATCTTGCCTATGTAAAGGTAACTAGTACAGTGGTATGCAGTTGGGGTATGTGCCACAGAACACATACAATTACACTTACTCTGATTCACTTTTGAGCTGGGTGACATCACAGGTTCGATTACTTGCAGTGGGGGGGGGGGGGTTTAGCAGCTGGCAAGGATAAAGGCCAGTGCAAAAGGAGGTATCTCTTTGAAATCCAGCAAAACCCGCTGCCATGACAGAATGCAGACACAAATACACACACACACAACCACACTCAGCCATTTGCTGACACATACACAAACGCATGCACACAGTTGCCAATGGTGGGATCAGAACTCCTGCCTATCCACAGATTACTATTGAACTACACAGTTAGGGGACATGCCATAGAGATTGAGGACAAGAGCAGGTAGACTGACAGTCACAAAGTACATAGCTGTAAATCTGTGTGTTTAAATTAGGTGTCCATTACAACCTGTATGCACAAACAAGACACATCATCTGCAGGTAGGCCTGAGAGGTACAGTTGTAGCACAACAGGAACCTAAACTGCAGTATGGCCATCTGTGAAATGGACAACTGCTATCACTATACAGAGTTACAGTGGGTATGCTCGTACACCTAGTAGCACAGGGCTATTTGGGATGCACTATGACTACTACACATGGTTATACTGGACATGCTCATACACTTAGTAACAAAGGGCTTGTTGGATGCACTGACTCAAATTACACAAGGTCGCAGTGAGTACGCTCATACACTTAGTAGCACAGGGCTGTTTTGAATGCACTCAGATTCTAACCACTGAAGGCTACAGTGTGCATGCTCATACACTTACATGTACAGAACACATTGTAATGGACTCCTATTGTAAACACACAGGTTTAGAGCTAGGTACATCTAACCTGTCAGTATATATGCACATCATACTGGTTTACTACCTGATACCTGTATGTGGCCCGTAAATGATATATCAGTGTCTGTACTGTGTGATACACATGCATACATGTACGTGAAGTACTGACATATATATGTTAAGTATACACATTCATGCATGTGTGGACATGATAGACAATATGTTACCTTGGTCACACAGGTGCATGCTACCTACAGCATATATCACATTCCTTGCTGCCCTGAAAGGCATATATTGATAGCAGGTTGTGGACAGTGGCATTATACGTGGAACAGTGGCATGTGCAAGCATAATGTGTGAGCCACCTTGTGTAATGGTACTGAGGTGCAGGTGTCAAGTTGACCTCTCCCGGCTGTGTTACTAGTTGTCATTATTAGCAGGACTGCTACCCTAAGTATATCTCACATTGGTCATATACACAAGTTCTGCTGCTGTCCATCACCTTACATGAGGCATTTGCTACCAAGCACATTAATGCCACTCGCAGTGATGTCATGGTATGAGTGGCAACTGCTAGACCAAAACAATGAGCCAATGTCCTGCTGTTATTATGAGGTTGTCCAGTGTCTGTCATTCCAGGCTGTCATGACCGAATGATGAGCCTTCAACACAGAGCATCCATGTTTCACATGTGTGTGGATAATACCTAGGTTGCATTTACCCATATAGCCACATTCCAAGGCAAATGTCCTACACCCAGAAGTAACAACCTGACACCTACAAGACAATTGCATTGGGTGCTTATGCTAACCAGTGCTAGATGTGTGGCTTTAGTAATCCATTTGCTCAATGTAGAACCTACAATTGGGAATACTGACATCTGTGCAGTGAGGAACACCTGGCTGAAGGCTCTGTATTGCACAATTGCACTACCACCATATAACTCAGATCCAGACATGTGGGCCATAACAGTGGTATGGACCATTCCAGGTGGTGGTGTACACATATTCATAAAGGCTACTCACATGTAAAGACCACTACTCTGACATAACATATCACAGATGAGTCAGGTACAGGTGACAGTGGCAATTGAGCATTCTAGGTTGTATCCTCATATACATCCACCACCTTGTCCCCAGACTACCATCACACATCCATATGTGGTATGACATAGTATGGCAGACCACCAGATAACCCTTAATTTGGTGGACTGTACCTAGGCCTACAGCAAATATGCAAAGTACCCATGTACAGACACAGCTGCATAATGTGTTATGCTATGCAATAATACCACTGTTTGTAACCAGCTCAGTTGTACACATACCAGGGTCCCACAGATGTTGACAGCATTAACATGGTCTACTGTTGCTGTACACCAGTAAACAACACCCTCATGGTTGGATATGACCTAACTTTACCTGCCCTGGATATGTACATCCCACACTCATACAACTAAAATTACATTACCATAGCTTTTGTCATCCTTTCTACATACAGGTGGCTACAGTCTTTACACAGATGCACATGGCAGATAGCATGCTAACAGTACATAAGGTTTGATATCTATGTTAACAGAGGTAATATTCCCACTCTACTGGTCACCCATGACACCTATCATATCATACAACACCCCATGTGGCATGTATGTCTTTAGACATGTCAACCTAATGCAATGCCTACAAACATACCCAAATAACAGGATCATAGGAACTACACAATGCCTGTATTGACAGACACAGGGAAATCCAGCTCTGCTCTGTATGTTCCTGAGCAGTCACAGGTGATATGTTCATAACATGTACAACCATGTATGGCCTCAGCTCCTACATATATCCCATGTCAACAATTGCAAGCCATGCATGCTGTGTGCTGTCTGGGCATTAGCCTTAGTACCACAATAGCCAGTACATACTGGGGTGAGATGTTTGCAAGCCACAGACCTCGCACATGCTTGAATGAGTGTACTGCCTATCTCTAACAGAGCACATTGCTTGCACTATTCCAGTAAACATGAGGTGTGTGTGGAAAATATGATGTGCTCACTGTTGACCATTACAGTTCCCTGACTTCACCATGGCACTGTCAAGTAACAGTTTGTAGGAGCATGACATGGAATAATGCTGTGTGTGTCTCGCTGATATGTGCTGTTGTCATATATGTACACTTGGCTACTCAGTGAAGGTGGTGGTGTCTTACCAGTACATGAATACAACATCCATTATGGTGTAATGCTTGGCTATGTTTCACACATGGTGTGGGGAAGGTGTGGAATGTGTCCTTTTGACCTGTAGTGCACTTACTGATGTAGACCGCATATGTGTAAATGTACTGATGCTTGTGTAGATTCCCTGTGTGTACAGTGTCTGATGTCTGGAGGTGACTGTTGTCTTAGTACATCATGCTGTAGCAATACAGCCTCAACATTGCCAGCTGTATATGGTGATATGCTGTAAGTACAGTAAGACATACATGAGGCATAGACAAATGTTTGGACATGACTACTAAGTGGTGGGGCTTCTTTGCAGATGAATGATTACTGAGGAAAGCTCACTGGTGTGTTACAACCAGTCTTACAATAACCTGTGTAACTGTTAAGGTCAGGTTTTGTTAACTGAAATGGAAGACAGACAATGTAGAATGCTGTAAGGGTGACACTGAAGGCAAATCTCATGACACCTGTAACAGTAATACCTCCCCTGTGCATATAGTCTGCATATATCAGCACAGTTGGCAAAAGAAAGAGTCGGTAAGCTTTGTACCGGATGTGATAGTGCTGTACTTCTGTAGTACCTATCATGAGATAGGCAGGTGCTTGATTCATAGTACTGGCACGTGTGGGTGTGTGTGTCCATATATGTCACGTATGGTTGGGAATACATCTCACATGTTATCACTCGCCTGAACACTGTTGTTGACACCAGTATAGAGTGAAGTGTAGAAAGAAAAGCATAGGCAGGTGGTTAAATCTCACACATGTAAAGTGTCTGTATGTGTGTGACCTAGGTGTATATCTTTGTGAATGCCACAGTGTGTGTGTGTGTGTGTGTGTGTGTGTGTGTGTGTGTGTGTGTGTGTGTGTGTGTGTGTGTGTGTGTGTGCATGGCTGTCCGGTTGCTGGAGTGAGGCTGTATTTTACCATAGTGAAATGTTAATGCCCCCCCCATCCACTCAATGCAATCTAACATCCCTGTTGATATCATCAATCGTAGACGGGCATTCTAACCACCTGTTAACATGTACACCCTGCGGTGTGACCTGTTGTTACATAGCCTACAGACGGACCCCCCCTTCCCACATGCACTCACTGAACTGTAGTATCCCTGTCAATGTTTTCGATCATCGCCCATTCCAACTACCTGTACATGTGTAATCTCTGTAGGCGTGTCTTGTAATTGTGTAGTACTATAATGATGATATGCACATAGGCAGGGGTTCTCATCCAAACACTGGCAACTGTGTGTGTGTGTCAGAGTGTGTGTTACTGTGTCTGTGAATCCCTGAGTGTGTGGGTGTGTCTGTGTTTGCATGCTGTCATGGCAGTGGGTATTACTGCTTCCCACTGAGAAGTCACTGTTTCCACTGGCCTTTACCCTTGTCATCCGGCATACCACTCTTTTACCTCCTCCGCACTCCAGGTAACTATACCTGTGATGTCACCCACTATGGATGTGACTACTCTGAACACAGTAGCTCACTACACAGCTATCATGCTCTTGGATCATTAGAAGAGTAAACATAATTAAAACATGGGAGAATATAACTGTGATGTGGGATCTACAAAGTGCAAGCAGGTATTGTCATACTGACCTGTGGGTAGTCAAAATGTACATATCTGACACTAACCACAAACACTGATATCCCCCAGCACATGCAACTACACCTGAAAGAGGAAGGCAGAGCATCAAGATCAACATGCTGTTAGTGTTGTTACACATGATACATACTATCAAACGTACAAAATGCATTTTAAAACTGTAATACATGGTATGTCTGCTGCCTGTCAACACTACTCAACAATATTAATCTACAATTGTCTACCTAGTATGTTCACCCTGTGCATCAGACCATATGAACATGTCCCTGCACCGATGGTGTGGATTACAGGGATGCGGCACAGGCATCATCATATGCACAGGGTAATAATGTTTGTCAGAGGCCTAGGCTGTGCCATTGGATGACATCATGTGTGTATGTTAGGGCCTGAGATATCCTGGGCGTGTGTGGATGTTATGCATGTGTGTGGTGAGGTGCCTTACATTTGTTTCCAGTGTGTGTGTGTATACATGCACACAGGCCTGGCATGTGGTTAGCCTACAAAGGGGTATTATTGACAGCTGCAGACTGTACAAGGCAGGTGTCACAATTCATGGTGTCCGACCATGGCCATGTGACCTGTGCCTGCCAGGGGTTGCATGGTCACTACCAGGCAGAGGTCCAGATTAGGTACTGTCTGATGACACATATCCACTGGAATCATGTCTTTGTTGGGACCATCCAGGACCACATGCACATGTCCTGCTATGTCCTGGCGTGGACTGCACATCACCAGCTACACTGCTGCTGCTACCACCTCTATGGGAGCGGGCATGTGCAGTAGCATGTTCACGTAGACCTTCAACAAGTGATTTAGCTGACCTACATCCATGTACCCGACACCTCACTCCCACCAGATGTTCCAGTACAGACATTCCATGCTCAAATATTGACATGCCATGGTCAAGGACTCCCACCATGTCACCCAATCGTCTATCTAAAACATCTGCAAGATGATGGTGAGCATTAGCAAGTGCCTGGATGCTGTCCATTAATGAACGGACAGCAGCCCTCTGAAGCCTCAGACCTTCTCTGTTGTGCCATTCAGCATGTGCCTGTGCCTCCACTACAGACTGAAACATGCGTCTGTTGACACCAGCTGATGTGCTTTGTCTTGCAGGGGCATATTGGCCAGTGCTCCTCCTACGAGCAGCTTTGGGCACATGCCTGTGTGGGACATCACCAGTCTATTGACTGGGATCATGGTGTGCAGGCACACCTTCCATAGTCTCCATACTTCCCTGTCCCATGCTACCACCCGCCAACTGTCCTTCCTCTATGGCCAGTGGTGATGGGGTATGTGCAGGCAGCAGAACTGTGTGCTAGGATGAGGGGGAGACAGGTGGAATGGCAACCAATGGCACAGATTCAGCCCCTGACAACCCTGCCTGTGCCTCAATCATACTATCATCATCACTGCTAGAGTCTGTGGGGACACTAACATCAGGTGGACAGCAGGAGGGCAACGCATCTACATCAACACCTGTGAGGGGAAGACAAGAACTGTACATTATAAGTTATACCAGACAGACAGAGACACACAGACACAGACACACAGACACACAGACACACACGCTACATGCAGGTGATATGGCAGATGCCATTCAGCTTAGACAATTATAGTTTTAGCTTAGACAATTATAGTGGCAGTTATCATACATCCCTGAGTTGCACACAACAGCATGCATGTGTTATAGCAGACAGCATGCACCTTACACAATTATAGTGGTGGTTAGCATACATACCTGTATTGCACCATTTGTGTTAGTAGACTATGCCCCATACCTGCAACACAATGCATGCACTTTGCACTGTTGTACCATACTGCCATGGTGTGTGCAACATACACCACATGTCAACAGACCATCGCTGACCTTTGTACATCTGCCACTGATGCTTTGTGCTGGCCACCACCCCTATGTGTGAGGACATGAGCAGTAGGGTATGTCGACTGCATACTATGTTTGCCTGAGCCCTAGCTTGCATATCTCCCCCAAAGCAGTGCATGTCTGTTCAACATTATTCTGCCTACCCCTGAGCTGAGTCTAGACATTGTGCATGTGGCTGTACACACATGTTTGACATGGCTGTCCCTACTTTGCAATGGTGCCATAGACCAGCACAGGTTTACAGTACACCGGCCTGCTGTGTGGCGTATGACCTTGCCAATCACTTGTAGTATGACATGTCTTCTGCTGATGTGTTGAATAACATGCATACATGTGTAACCCAATGGTGTCCTTTCCAATCTACAGTAAGGTACTGGTGTCCCAATGCAGGCACATGTTATACTAACATAGGCCTTCAGCTGGTTGTCTTTCCACCCTACAAATATGCAGGGTCATACTGCATATTGAGCTGATATGCATAGCCATTGCAGGGCATCATGTGGCTTCACACTTGCTATACAGTGTGAGCTACTGACACAGTACATAGCCATAACCATGTTCACATACAATACATATCTAATGTGGAATGTGACCCACGTCACTGAGGTGTATACACACTAAACCCTAATGTGGAATGTGTGACACAGGTCACAGAAGTGTATACGGATGACACCCTTGCACATCTGCAACCATATTACTGATGCCTGGCAACTATGCCTACACATGGCTAACTTAGCAGTACTCTATGTTCCACATGCCATCTGTGTACCTCATACACATGAGAAGCAGGCATGGCAGTGATATCTGACACCAGCAAGGTGAATGTACTGTATCTGTGGCTTGATGTGGTTTATGTGTATGTTATGCAACACATGTATGTATTCGGATACAGTATAGGTGAATGCCTCCATGTCATGACACACTCAAGATGTTCAAGACATGTTATGTGGTGGTTTCATGTTATGCCTACACAAGCTGTGCACAATGCCTGTATGATGTTTAGTGTTTCACATCTGCAATATCACCATTACACAAAGGCCATAGTTATATTGTGTTGAGCCAATATACAACAGGGTGTACACACATGTACATCACTTCTACTGTGTGTGTTGCTTCATGTCTCTGGCCATCCTGCATGGCCACAAGTACACATGTTCTGTCCAATGGTTGTGATGGTTATGTTATTTCACTTGTCAGTGTTATCCCATATGACATACACCCATAGAAGTCATATGCTCCACTGAGGACAGGGTTATGCAGACAAAGGGTGGTATGTATGGGATGTGAGACATGTTTTGCAGGACAGTGGAGCGGTGCTGCAGTCAGCCCACTACATGTCATAGACATGTCAGATAGCACATTAATTTGTGTGACATCCATAGCAAGGGTATACTACACAAGGGTGTATCTTGTGGGCTGGTCATACTCCAGCTCCAACACATTTAGAGTGTGTGCACACATATGCTCCCTGTACAGTACTGTTCATATTTCCAACATGTGTACTGCTAATATGTAGTACCTGTCCCTACAGTGGAACACACCTCCACCATTGTATTCACTGTTGTCCACACATCTGGCAATGACAGTTTGGAAGGTTTAGTGTAGGTGTTTCATATAGTCTTCAATTGTTTCACATAGGTAAACACTGTGATGCATTGCAGGTCTGACCAGTGTCCATTAACAGGACCACTGTACATTATGTGTACGTGTGTTATGGCAGTTAGCATGCAGTTAATATGTTCCATGCATTATCAAGCCTGGTAAATAATAACAATCTCACCTGACACAGGTTGCTGTCACTGCAAAGTGCCAGAGGTACCTAAACAGGAGTGTCACAGCAGTAAGATCATTATCCACACCTGTGTGATAGCTACAGGGTGCAATGTCCATGTTAGCACATAAGCCAGTACAATACACTATACTATGAAGTATGCACATCTGTGCATAGAGTAGCAGACTATAGTATGTGGCATGTGTGCATGCATGCCTTGCATATGATGTTACATTACATATTGTAGAGTAACACATGTAACTATTTGAAATATAGTTGTGTTTATGTGCAGTAATGACTTACCAGACAACTCCAGGCTTGGTGGTTGAGAGACACCCACCTCCACAATACCAGCTAAAGCTTGTGGATGAAGGTCTGCAGGTGTCCCCAGGTTGGACAGTAGCTCCTCGGCACATTTGAGTAGGGGCTGGGTGAGTGCCCCCCCCCCACCTGTTGCACCTTGTTCCCTGGCGAATATATTATCACACTGTTTCGCCCATCTTATGAGGTTAATGCAGTGTCAGTGCACCTGCTGATAGGTGCGATTGTGGCCGCCAACATCATTTACCCTCTTACAGAATTCCTCCCGCAGGGCATCCCGCTGCTGTGCATCCTATGGCACTTGGCTGAAGGGCATTGTGTGGTTGTCGAGGAGGTATGGGACGAGGACCTCATCTTCCAAGCAGCTGAACACTGGCACTCTGCTACATGGCATACCTGGAAGACATGTAAAAATAATGTTAAAATCTGCTTGAAATCACGCCAAGGGGAACAGTTATTCCTGGTAAAAGACACGTCTTTTCAGACCCCAATTCACGGCACAAAGCACAGTCCATATGAAACAAAACCAAAGCAAAAAAGTCTATTCAGACCTGACACAACAGTCCTTTTAGACTTTTTTGCTTTGGTTTTGTTTCATATGGACTGTGCTTTGTGCCTTGAATTGGGGTCTGAAAAGACGTGTCTTTTACCAGGAATAACTGTTCTCCTTGGCGTGATTTCAAGCAGATGTTAACATTATTTTCACATTTATCCTGATAGTCTATCTGCTTGAAGCGCAATATCTACCGTGGGTGCTTTTATTGTTCATATACCTGGAAGACATAATGATGGAGACAGGTCACAGTAACTCACAGAGAAGTACAGCAGTACAGCTGAACATACATGTTTATCACATTTATTAAGATTACAAATACATCTTTGCAAATCTACATGACACTAACACCACTGACATGTATAAGTCACACACATTTGACACTTACTGGTGATGTGATGTTATCGCCATATATGTGTGTGTGTCATGTAATCACATTGCTCATACACCATGTGGATGTTGTCTTGACGTGAGCATGTCTGTTTGCCTATACTGGTGTCTTTACCTATCAGCTCATGCCTGAATGTGTTCACATTAATGCAATCGACCTTAGTGCTGTGTATATGTCACATATATATTCATACATAGCCATTAGGGACATGACCTGTGACCCTGCAGACTTGCAGGCATGCATGCGTTTTGCTATATACATCTACATAGCACTGTACAGCTGTGTAGCATCCTGCCATGTATTGCCTGTGTTGCACATATGTAACACATGGGACAATAGCTAGCCTGATGGTATTTGCAGGGTTGGATATCAATTATAGCATGTCTGGTCATTGTGATCTAGTAGGCTATATGGCCTGGGCTATTTATAAGCCTAGGCAGACAGGTTACCTAGCTGTAGGCAACAGACAGGTAAGGTTCAGTGGCCATTTCAAGCAGTGCCACAGAACTAATCCACAGGGTTACTGATATATTTGGCATGCGGTCATCACAGCATGTCATAGAGAGGGGTGATGTGCAGCTTTGCTGGATAGGGATGCATAGTATGGCAAGGGTATGTTAAGTGTATGGGACAGAGGTCTGTTAGGCATGGTGTGATCCATGTACTAGAAAGGTGGATGTCGTTGACGTATGCGTTTATTTGGGATCAGTATGTGTTAAGTGTAGCATGTCCAACACCTCTGTGTTGGCCATGGCTTTATTCAGCGTAGGCTGCATGCTACATAGTGTAGCTAGGGATTGGGAAGGGCAGTGTAGGCCATCTACACATGGGCAATAACCCTTAAAGGAAATATGTGATCTATTATGGGTCACATGGGTGTTGGGTATGGCTGAGCAATTATCTCTATATTCCTGGATGGCACCTTGTCATGATTAGGGGTGCCACATACGACTACCTGTCTGGCGTGATGAAGTAACTATCAAAGGGAAGTACTGTCCAGCTGCATCCCATACACACAGTTTCCATTATGTTGACCACTGCCTAGGTGGTAGTTAATGGGTACAGGGTTTATAACATAGGGGATGACAATGCAATACTTAGCTGTCAGATTGTGGGCCTACTTGACGCACCACACATCTGACACACTAAGGCCCTTCTGTATGTTGAACGCAGCACACATTGAGTCGACTATTGCTCCTAGTTCATAGTCATTTGCAAACATCAATAGGCCGATGCCTTCTCTGCTAGTCTGTATGGTTTAGATAACAAAGTGAGGGAGTAGCAGGAATGACCCCTGTATTACTGTGGCTGGCACTGGTTTGATGTGGGTGTATTAGTCAGACACCTTCCGTAGTGATGGTTCAGCCAGCAGTCCAGTTGCCAACCACTCCTGTGACATAGGAATATACACCTAGTTTACTGAGTGTAGCTGGAACACAGTATGGGTGATGGTGTCCTACGACCTGGCAAGGTCATGATATGCAGTGTGAATCAACCCTACTGACATATCTGTACCGAGTACATCAAATACTTTGATCATGGTTCATGGCCGTACAGACCAGACCCAGCAGGGTAGTTGTGCACTATGTCCCATTATCAATGGTGTCTCCCCCTGTGTGGGGTGTGATAACTGTTGCTGTGCACCATTCAGTGTGTACACAGCCTGACATGGAGCTATGATTGAACATGATGTGTATGTGGATAGCTGTATATTTTTACATTTGTGTAGGATACACCCTGGGATGTTGACAGGTTCCATGAAAGCTGTATGTATGGCTTTAGAGAGTGCAGCTTGTACCTGCATAGACATTAGTACAGGGGCCCTGTAGTGTACATGGATATATTACTAGGTGTACCTGTTAGGGGGGAGGTGGGAATGGGTTTAGGTTCTCCAAGACCCTTTCTGGATGAACAGGTGCTATTTCTGTAGGTGTAGTACTTCCCATGCCATAGTGCTGTGCAGCATGGCAGGTCTTGTCTTTGCCATTACGATTAATGACACAGCTATAGAATGCTCTGTGTTTGGCTTCATAATGTGTGGCTGATTAGTTTCACAGTAACTTTGTTTGGTTTTATATGGTGTATCTGCATCTTACTGAGGCTGACCAGGGATCACCTACACTCATGTGTTCACTCTTGCAACAGTTACTACCTTCTGTGGTACAGTTTAAAGTGTGTTACCACCAGTTTGCCTTCTTGTTTGTGTTGGGATGAATCCTGGTTCTGTTTCAATGGCACAATCACTGTACATATGTGACTGCTTAAGGTTCATTTGTGCAGGATTCAGCATTTGCACATGCATTGTCCATCTGCATGCGTGCCATGACAGTCACCACTCTGCTCTTAGGAAACATAACATTGACAATGGAGACTAACTATGTGTAGCATACTGTCAGTCCTGTTTGTGTGACTACTGTGATCCAGGTCAGTGGGGTCGATGGAATCCGACATGCATTGAGCACAGGTGTTGTACATGAGGAGTCTTCCCAGTTCATAATGGAATAGTTGAGAGTAGCCATTATTATGGTTCTGTCTCAGACCTAATCTTCCTCATTACAGCACATTATGACAGTTGGGAAGTCTGCGGCCTGGTGGGTGATCTGTCTCAAGGTGAATTTTGAATTCCACTTTGGCACAAAGGTAGTTGCTCAGCATAATGCATCTGAAGTTATGCAAGTGCAACTATCAGGGGGTGTACATATCCTTCAGGAATATGGACACACTTGTGGCCCGTGTGTTCCAATAAAGGATAATGGGCAAGACGTGAAGTATGTGTTATAACATGGTCATGCAGGTGTGCTCTCCGGAGCATTGAAACATGTCTCAGCCACTGCACAGATATGTTCTCCATGTTAGGGATTGACATATGTGTGTCCGTATAGTGTTTCTGACATGTATCATTGTGTAGTGAGACATGCAGTTTATTGCCTGGCTGTCCCTATAATGGCAGTGGACCTTCACTTGAACCATGCATGATGAAGGCACTATAGGGGAAGCATAAGCCCTAGGCAGTATCCAGATTCTCAGGGATGACAGGTGCAGGCCCTGTCTGGTAAAGCTTCATGGTCTGTCAACCATGTTATCCCAGGACGACAGATACTGGATACCCTTTGACTTGCACCACTGCACTGGACAATTGTGGAATACAGTCCTTTGTCCCTGTACTGCAGTATCATTCTGGCCAATGGCAGAATGCTACCCAGGCCTTGGGACATACCTGCATGGGCTACAAAACCTGACAGTTCATACATGTGTTTCCATGCAGTCCAGGCTACTGAATCACAGGTCCTGCACAACAACATGGAATATGCCAGAGCCATGTGTATAGTTCAAAAGGTGGTCTGAGTGTATGGGTATGTGGCTAATCATGGCAGACAGGCAGCTGACAGTATGTATGCCCTTGTATAGGTTGGTGTGTAGCATAGTGCTGGGGTTTGCATTCAGAAATGAATACTGTTGGGCATGTTTCCAGTCACGTGTTCTGAGATGTGGCACAATTATGCAAACTATGTCATACAGTTTGTGTATTTCACTGTCTGTCTCATCCTGCTTGGGGGGGGGGGTCACTTGTTTGGCCAGATACTTAGATGCATCTTTGAATGTGTGTGATTTCTGGTAGTGTGTGTGGGTGTCCTTACTGTGTTCTGGTAAGGGTATGTGTTGGTTGTGTTGATGAGCTGCATGTGTTAACCTACACCTCATGACTGTCCAGTCCAGTCATGGCTGTAGACTGGTCTGCCTTCCGGCTTACCCCTGTAGCTGCATCCCAAAATATGTGTGGGGCATGGTGTTAGGTGGTTTTGGCAGTGTACATGGCATAGAGATTACATTCCCACAGGATGGCCACATACACAAAGCTGACATTAGTAATCACCAGTAGCCATAGCCAGCCTTAGGTATAGGCCAACTAGGCAGCCGCCTTAGAGCGCCACTCTAGCAAGGTTGTTTTTCCAGTATTTGTTTGGTGTAGGTAGACCAGGACGGGGGCACTGAGTGGCATGGTGGGGGGGCTGTTGAGCCAGTTTGGCAAGGGCACCAGTTGACCTAAGGCCGCTCCTGCCAGTAGCTGACTAGTGGGCATGTCTGTATGAGCATTCAGTACTACAAGTACCAAGTACTGTATTTAGTTTACTTATTGCTTATGAAGATGTTTTCGACAGTGATGCTCACGTGTAAATATTTGTGTTATGGACGTGACAACACTGGCTATTACGGAAACATTGTAGCTACCTTTAGCAGCAATCCTCCTCTGAGGAGCACATCACATCCTGTTAGTTGATTACAGATGATGCAAGTGTCTACAGGTCTGTTTCCTTCTCTGGGTATATACTCACATATCCACCAGGACCATGACCTCTGTTGGACACAGACACCCACTCTCCAAACAGAGTCATGTATCAATAGACACTGATGCCACTATCAACATGATCAGGATATAATCAGATAGTGTGAGCCATCACCTATGAAACGGCTTTTACACATGGGCAGCTGTCTCCTACATCTTACACTCCTACTGCAGATGTTACACTGGAGTTAAAGATGATATGCAACCTGTTTCATTACCAGTGCTGTGCACTACCTTACATACAGTATGTGCAAGCGGCTGTTAGGTTGGCAATGAGAAGTTGGGCTACACAAACCTGGTAGTTCAACCAGTGTGTCTGTACTCTCAATATCCACTCTGTGTAGATGTGCACATAGCCATTTCGCCCAACCCTGTAAGAAGGGTCTCTACACATTTGCATAACATGTACACATGCACAGCTGTTATTGCTTGCAAATGATAAAAGACTGGTCCAGCCCTGTAACAAGGGTCACTACACATTTGCATAACGTGTACATGCACAGCTGTTATTGCTTGTAAACGATACTAGAGAGGTGGATATTACATGTGTTATGTGCATGGATCATGGGTAGTTACCTGGCTCTTCCAATTATCTTTGCTATCATGCTGCTAAACTGTCAGATGAATACAAATGATATGTATCCTGTCACTGAGTATTGTAATTGCCAATAGACATAACTATTATTTCCATAACATAACAGAACTGCTATGTACAGTAGAATACAGATCTGCCTAGAATGCTGTACATTACACAGTTACTGGCACAATATCCCACAATGCACACCATATTTACAGGGTAAGCCCACCTTTAACATGTTCATCTTACTTATACACCCATACATATGTCGACTATTACAATATATCGACATATACTATCCCCTGTTATAACACATACTTGTTGGACCAATCCTGACACTGACAGTGGCTGGAAGCGAATAGGTGGGTTCCAAGCCCACATCATCCCTTGTGGTATATGCGGAGTTTGCCGTGTGACCTACAGCAGTACACACATAGAATATTACAAGCATTATTACTGCTCAACAATACATCTCTACAAGATAGCTATTTCCACTATATGCATTGATTACGCTGTAATTTTTACAGTACAGGTACTACATACACAGACATACTACATGTTATACATACCTTCTTAGTAATCGGAGGTGTTATTGACCAGTATAATACTCATTTTCAGTTTGTCTTTCAGTGTTTTGCACTGTCCTACAGGTATATGCAGATGGTTTGAATGTGTGACAAGGCAACCTTTTATAGTTACAGATCAGTAACGTGTGCTATCTTGATGACCAATTGGTATTCCTACATAGCTAAGTACATGCACATCAGCTGCGCTGATACTGCCTTAGCCAAAACCATGGCTACAGTGGAGTATAATTGAGTACTCCACTTGGGTATTGTCCTTTTGCCTTACTTGTGAGGAAGAAAGTGTGGAAGCGTTGTTTGGGATCTATTGCAACAGTTGTATGGAGACTAACAGTAATATATTTTGTGTAATGCCTAGAGGATTTGGTCTAAATGTGAGTACTGCTGTTATATTTCTGAACATTGCTACTTGTGCAGGGTTTGTCTGTACCTAATTCTTCTGCATATGTTTCAGTCTGGCCAGGTTGTTGGAACAGCTCAAGGCTGCATAGCTATGCATATAATGTTAAGTAGTTTACAGTGTGCTTGCCAGACATACTTAGTTTGGTGTTACTGTGTATCATACTGTGCTGATAATCAGTACTCAGTAACACTTCCTGGTGTACGAACCTTTCAGCCCTCTGGAACGGGATTAGTTCATACAAACCCTGTTACATCAGCAGCTGTTCAATTGTGTAACAGCAACTATTTCTCATAGGGCCATGTTAGTGTGTCTTTGTTCAGGTATGTTAAGGTTTCAGCAGATGTTGTACAGTAGTTGAGTAATTGGTTATGGTATGACAGTATGTATTGGTGTAATTATTTTGGTTGTGGAGTAGATGTTGGTGGGTGTACATAGCACATGCAGGTGTGTAGGAACCCCTTTTATACAATGTCTATATGTGTGTGAGTGTTCTTTCCCTATGTGAACACCTATCCCTTAGTGGACTAATACTATGGTAATTGCAGGCTGATTCATTAAGGCACTATTAAATGCTTCCTGTATAGCATGCAGGTACTGTTAGTCCTTGAATCCTTTTGGCAATACATCGGTATGTAATAGCGTTTTGCAAAATGAAAGCTGTCTGTGTATTTCTGTCATGGATATTTACAGTCATTGCAGTTGTGTTGGTGACTGTGTCCATAAAACATTTTTGTAATAGTATATTGGTATATACTCTTCATATGTTATGTTCATAATGTTTGGGGGGGGGGCAGAATGTGTGATTGCTATGGTCCATGTTATACTCAGATATGACCACTTCGGATGGGTCTACAGACATGTATGTATGTGTGTGTATATACATATATATATATATATATATATATATATATATATATATATATATGTGTGTGTGTATATGTTGTTGTTGTTTGTCTTTCAGCTTTAGCGGTCACCACAGCGGAACTCAGGTCCGCTTATGATTGACAGTAGATTTTCACGAACGCCGAGGTGCCAGCTCGACGTTCAACCTTCAACAAAGGCACGCCCATTTACGCATGTCTTTCGAGCGACCACCCAACCGCGGGGAGGACATGCAGACTCCACACAGAAGGAACTCCCCGCACTCTAGCCGAGAATCGAACGGGAAAACATCTTGCTGTGAGGCAACAACGCTACCGCTGCACCACCGCGGATATAAATATATATATTGGAACATTGAACTTGTATCCTGTTTGGACAGTTTAAATAATCTGGCGTTGAATACAGTCCGTGGTCACCTCACAGGTTACTTTTTTACTATTTGTATTCTGTTTTTATTATTTAACCGTGAGGAATTAATTCCGCTGGGAGCTTTCTTTTATTTTTTAGTTATTCATCTTATTGTTCGAGCACTCAACGGAAACATGGCTGGAACGAATGGTAACATTGAACTTGACTATAATCCAGTAGGAAGTCGAATAGAATGCGAGCCCAGTAATGACAATGTTGCACGCCATGAAGTGGCCTCTATAAGCAATAATAAGGAGATAAAGACATCAGCTTATATCTGAGGCGAATACTTACAAACTAAATTTATGAACTGTTTGAGAAGCAATACCAGTCTGCTACTTTTATATCAGAGTGACATTAATAGTACTGTATCTCTAATAGATACAGATACCACCGAATGGTTACAAAAAGTGATTGACAACTTTGAAACTGATTTTATGAAATTAAAACGTCTTTCTACACAACGCCAATATTTTGAGGTATGCCTACGCAAAAATATTATACCGAGAGGCTTGAGGGTACTGAAAATGCCGACTTACTGCGATCGATATCCGGAGTTGCTCACCAAGTGGCAGAAGTTGAATTTGGAGGTGAGCAAAAGTTTTATTCAGCTGTTATTAGAATTTTTTCATCCTGTTGAAGAAAAACTGATCCAGTCCATACCGGATCAACAAAAAGACCTATATTTTCAGTACCCCAATACCATAGTAGATAAAGCACTGTCCAATGTTTTGGATGGTGTAGAGACTTATGAAAGATGATTATTGCAACAGAAGAGAAACAAAATAGATAGAGATACTCAAGATTTTCGAGCTGGTCAAGTATTTACTTGGCCTAGACCAGGGCCCACTTTCAGATCTGTGACTACTAGGGGAATGAATGGTGATTCACAGCATGGGCACTCACATCCCCATAATGTTATTGGTATTGATGACAGTCCTAACCTAAGTAATGTGGTACCTGTTGATTCTAATACAGTATCTTCAGTTATACTAACTGACTCTGTTGTGCCTGGTACTTCTATTGATTGTGCCCAAGTCATCACATCTAATATAATAAACCAAGACAATTCTAGTGTTCACATAAAAACTAATGTATCACCACAGCCTATAGTCCAACCCAAGAATAATTCTCATTCGGGTTCCATCTCTAACATTCATCAAGAGTTACATCATATGACAGGTTTACCCGAATTCCCCCTTCCCATAGCAAAGGAGAGGGGGGACAGGAGAAACCGATCCATGAGCAGAGGACGGCAAAAGAGAAAACTGTATGAAGAAAGAATACCCAATCAAACATTAAAGAAAATGTTGAATCAGACGAGAATCATCTGATTTGGAATATTTCACATAAACATCTGGATCCTGATGAGGTCAGCGTACTCAATAAAGGACTTAGTTTTATTCCAACTGCACACTGTAAACTTACAGATGTATTAACTGATGTTAAAATTTTCACTAGAAATGTCATGCTTCGTTACCAATTTGGAGATATTAACAATGGGCAACATTATAAGATTTATAAATGGCCAAGTGAGTATATTCCCCAGAATCACCCATTTGTTGAGGCATTTTATAATTTAATTGAGGACGATTTATATAAGGTATATGGTGAAACACATATTAAGCACTCTAATCATAAGAGATACAGGCGTAATTTAAACTAGAATGAGAGGAGAGCACTGATTCGGCTGCAGCAGGATGATACCTTAGTCTTTAGACCAGCTGACAAGGGAGGGCCTTTAGTGGTCCTGGATAAGGAACATTACACTAAAGCCATGATTGGTATGCTTAATGATAGTAATTTCTATGCTACCATTACCAAACAAGAAGTGGATGAAATCAAATTTAAGATATATAAAATGATAAATTATTAATATAATAATTTTCACATTAATACAGAACTAGCAACATTTTTAGAAGTGGAATTTCCAACTATAACACATATACAAGGTATTCCAAAAATACAGAAAGACGGTGCAAATCCCCCCTTGAGACCCATCATCTCAGGTAGGGGATGGTGCACCGAACCATTTTCCTTATATGTAGAGAAACATTTGAGACCAGTGGTAGATAAGAACCAGTTTATTTTAAAGGATACCAAATAATTTCTTTTGGACCTTTATAAATTCTGTAACAAAGTTAAACTGAAAGATAATATGATATTTGTAACCTTAGATGTTCAATCTTTGTTTACAATTATACCTAATGATCTGGGAGTTGTAACAATAAAAAACTACTTAATGAAGTATGGTGAATACACAGATAAGCAGATAGACCTCATCTGCCTGTTTCTAGAAACCATATTGGAGAACAATGTTTTTATTTTTGAACAGAACATATATATCCAGCGTGATGGCGTAGCTATGGGCACATCTTGTGCCAATAGCTACGCCAACATGTTTTTGGCTAGTTGGGAAGAAGAACAACTTTTTACCAATGTATTACATCAAGAAAAAGTCCATTTCTATCAACATTTTGTGGACGATGTTTTCCTCATTTGGGATGGCAGTATGGAGGAACTGTCTGAATATCTGATTTGTATTAACAATATGACTACATATTTAAAATTTACATCACATTTTTCCAGGAGTAGAATTGAATATCTGGATGTTTTTGTTGAACGTGTTATGGACAATTATGTCAACACAGGTGTGTACAGAAAACAATGTTATAGAAATTCTTTGTTACATCGGTATAGCATGCATCCGAATTATATATTTAGAAATATAATTAAAGGACAAAGTATGCGTATTTCACGTTTGAATGCTAGTGATGAAATCAACTCATTCAGACAAAGGCTCTTGAAACGTGGCTATAAAAATTATGAAATCAATAAGGGGCTACAGAATATTAACACACTTAGGGAAGAAAGAGCAGTACCATATTTTTCTGCACAAGGCCATCAGAATGTGCAATATGTAAATAGAAATACACAAGTTACAAAAATACCTATGTTTTACACGAATTATGTGCAAGAGATTAGGGAGATAATTAGCAACCATTGGCGTATTCTTACCATGGATAATGAATTATTAAATATCGTAGGTGAAAAACCCTACTTTTTATATAAAAATAAACCTAATCTCAGAAGATTGCTTTGCAATATCAAAACTAAGGTTTCTATAAATTCAAGTATTGGAACCTATCCATGTGGTGGATGCAATTTTTGTATATATATTGAGAAAGGCGGTACTTTTATGCATCCAGATACTGGTCAGATTTTTCCCTTTCATGTAAAGGCAGATTGTAACACCTTAGAATCAAGAAAAAACATGCACGGAAGCAACTGCACGGCTCAATAGGGAATCCAACAAGACCAAAAAACAGGAGCCAGCAGAACCCGACCCAATAAGATACTTTTATTGTACCATGTAACAATTAAAGCAGAGAGTATGCACAAACTGGTTTCGGCTGGTAAACTAGACACAGCCTTCCTCAGTGTTAAACAAGCAACTGCAAAGCTGAAATTAAATACACTGCAAGCAAACATGATTGGATAAATCTAAAGCTTGTCATTTAAACCTGGCGGGAATAACCCACCTAACTTAATGATCCATTTTTTCTCTTTAGAATTCAATAGTGAATGCCAACCTGTTTTGTTCACTTGTTTGCCATGAATAATATCAATGATAGTAAAGTGAAAACTAGCTGTAGGGTGTATTTGGTAATGTTTATATAGAGCATTGTGAATTCTGCCCTTTTTAATGTTGCTAAGGTGCTCAGAAATCCTTAATCTTAATGGTCTGGAGGTTTGGCCAATGTAAAATGCGCCACATGTGCATGTGGCTAAATATACTATCCAATCCGAGCTACAATTAGCAAAAAATTTTATATCATATACAGTGGCAGAATTTCTACTAGAAAATTCTTTTGTCTTTGAAACTTTATTGCAATGAGTGCAATGTCCGCAAGGATAACAACCAACGGGTATACTGCCAGTAATAGTAGTTTGTATTGGTTCTGGGTGACTGTTAGCATATGCATGTTTGTAATGATTAAATTGACTGCCCAGATTTCTGCCTTTCCTAAAAGAGAAAAGGCACCGTTCAGGGACAATATTAGACAAATCATTATCATACACTAATAAATTCCAATGCCTATTGACACACTGGATAAGGCTGTCTGAATTCCTGCCATAGGTGGTGGTAAATCTGTTGGGTTGATGAGTGGGTTTTTCCACATTCTTATATACCAGTAGGTCATCCCTATTCATTTGGTTATCTTTGTTGACAGCATCAAAAACATGCCCCATTTTATATCCCCTTGATCTGAAACGTCTGGTTAACTCCCTGCTTTCAGCTTGAAAGGAGGACTCATCAGAACAAATACGTTTGGACCTAATGAATTGAGACTTGGGAATATTCTTAGCAATATGTGGGGGATGAAAACTAGAGGCATGTAGAATAGTATTATATTCGGGATGTTTCCTGTGCACAAGGGTTCCCAGAGTATGATCTGATAACCTATTAACAGATACGTCAAGAAAAGTAATATGATGATGGTCATAATGTAGGGTAAACTCCAAACCCCATTTGTTGTTGTTAAGATATGTTAGAAATTCAAACAAACCAACCAGGTCCCCCTTCCATACAGCCCAGCAATCATCAAGATAGCGTCTCCAAATATCAAGATATTTCAAATAGATGTTATTATTGCTGTTATATATGAGATCATTCTCAACATAGGCCATAAAAAGGTCTACCCTGATAATCGGCCAAATCCCTATTACATTTTTGAATTTTCTTAGATTTAAGTTGGGTTTCCAGATTATTCATATCAGAGACCACCTTATGAAGTTGTTTCGAAAAGAAGCTTTCATTTTCAAAGGGTTTGAGATCATTAACCAGACCTGAGACAATGTTGACTTCTTTGTCAATCACACGCTCGTAGAATTTATTCAGGGCTTTATTTATTTATTTTTTGCCAAAGGTCCACAAGGACCCCAATCATCCACCGGGTAGACCTATTGTTTCAGGCAGGGGATACATTACAGAACCTTTATCTCTTTTTTTAACCAGTAAACTTAAGCCTTTACTTTCCTCCATCCGGTCTAGGTTACGTGATACCACTAATTTTTTTACAAATCATTTCGGATACACAACTTGAGCCGGATTGGCGTATGTGTACTTTTGATGTAAGCGCATTGTACACAAACATCCCCCATTCCGGGGGTTTGGAGGCTTTGGCCTTTTGGCTCAACAGTTCTGGTTTATATTCCCCAGACTTCAATGAATTTTTGTTGGATATGACATCATATGTACTAACTAACAACGTCTTCTTCTATCAGGATATTTGTTATTGGCAGACCAAAGGTACAGCCATGGGTTCTTCTTTTGCTCCCATTTATGCGGACCTTTTTATGGCCTATGTTGAGAATGATCTCATATATAACAGCAATAATAACATCTATTTGAAATATCTTGATATTTGGAGACGCTATCTTGATGATTGCTGGGCTGTATGGAAGGGGGACCTGGTTGGTTTGTTTGAATTTCTAACATATCTTAACAACAACAAATGGGGTTTGGAGTTTACCTTACATTATGACCATCATCACATTACTTTTCTTGACGTATCTGTTAATAGGTTATCAGATCATACTCTGGGAACCCTTGTGCACAGGAAACATCCCAAATATAATACTATTCTACATGCCTCTAGTTTTCATCCCCCACATATTGCTAAGAATATTCCCAAGTCTCAATTCATCAGGGCCAAACGTATTTGTTCTGATGAGTCCTCCTTTCAAGCTGAAAGCAGGGAGTTAACCAGACGTTTCAGATCAAGGGGATATAAAATGGGGCATGTTTTTGATGCTGTCAACAAAGTTAACCAAATGAATAGGGATGACCTACTGGTATATAAGAATGTGGAAAAACCCACTCATCAACCCATCAGATTTACCACCACCTATGGCAGGAATTCAGACAGCCTTATCCAGTATGTCAATAGGCATTGGAATTTATTAATGTATGATAATGATTTGTCTAATATTGTCCCTGAACGGTGCCTTTTCTCTTTTAGGAAAGGCAGAAATCTGGGCAGTCAATTTAATCATTACAAACATGCATATGCTAACAGTCACCCAGAACCAATACAAACTACTATTACTGGCAGTATACCCGTTGGTTGTTATCCTTGCGGACATTGCACTCATTGCAATAAAGTTTCAAAGACAAAAGAATTTTCTAGTAGAAATTCTGCCACTGTATATGATATAAAATTTTTTGCTAATTGTAGCTCGGATTGGATAGTATATTTAGCCACATGCACATGTGGCACATTTTACATTGGCCAAACTTCCAGACCATTAAGATTAAGGATTTCTGAGCACCTTAGCAACATTAAAAAGGGCAGAATTCACAATGCTCTATATAAACATTACCAAATACACCCTACAGCTAGTTTTCACTTTACTATCATTGATATTATTCATGGCAAACAAGTGAACAAAACAGGTTGGCATTCACTATTGAATTCTAAAGAGAAAAAATGGATCATTAAGTTAGGTGGGTTATTCCCGCCAGGTTTAAATGACAAGCTTTAGATTTATCCAATCATGTTTGCTTGCAGTGTATTTAATTTCAGCTTTGCAGTTGCTTGTTTAACACTGAGGAAGGCTGTGTCTAGTTTACCAGCTGAAACCAGTTTGTGCATACTCTCTGCTTTAATTGTTACATGGTACAATAAAA
This sequence comes from Protopterus annectens, assembly GCF_019279795.1. Taxonomy (NCBI): domain Eukaryota; kingdom Metazoa; phylum Chordata; order Ceratodontiformes; family Protopteridae; genus Protopterus; species Protopterus annectens. Next base: position 1,505,401,031 of record NC_056725.1, read on the forward strand.
GTATCTTATTGGGTCATGTTCTGCTGGCTCCTGTTTTTTGGTCTTGTTAGATTGTAACACCTGCCATATAGTTTATATAGCCACTTGCCAATTATGCCAGTCTTTTTATGTTGGCAAAACTAGTAGAGCCTTTCATACTAGGATAAGAGAACATGTTTATGCTATTAGGATCGGATACTTAAGTAATGCTCTAGTTAAGCATGTTGCCACTATGGGTCAGGATCACACCTTTAATTTTATGGTCGTCAATCATATTCAACCATCTGTTAAAGAGGGTGATATACGTAATCATACAGAAACTAAGGAAATCAATTGGATTATGAGAATGAGAGCAGATAAGGGTAAAGGGCTAAATGAGCGAGCATCTATTAAACCTTTACTTAAAGCTAGACATCTCATTGTTAAGTGACCCTTACCCATGTATAATATTTTATGAAATGAACTATTGTGAGTATGCCTGTATTCATTGACATCTTAGGTTAGTTAGATTTCCAACAATATACATTCATACAATTATAATTTTTCACCTAAAGTTTTCATTTAAGGTTTTCATTTCAGTTTATTTTAAGTTATGTGTATGTATACTGTAATGTATTGCATTTCAATGTTTTAGATAGACTTTAGTGATGCAATTATACTCATTAGATTTTATTATCAGATGATACTTATTCATATTATTTCAACATATATTACATATTTAATTTTTTTAATAGAAAAAGATTAAATAGTTATTAACAAGATTCGTTGTTATATATAAAGTTATGCAATTGTTGCACAGTAATATCGCAGTATTATAATGTGCAGCAAATATTAAGGATAAGAATTTAGCCTTTATTAAAGGCTGTTCGCATTGTATGTCTTTTATCATATTATACACACTGATATTTTTATTTAGTTTTGCGTTATCAAAATTTCGTTAACACGCATAATTTTCAGTGTAATTTATGTTGTGAGTTATATATATATATATATATATATATATATATATATATATATATATATATATATATATATATATATATATATTCCTATAGGATTATTTCAGGATTTTATAGTTCATGAGAGTAAGAATTGTTATGCCTTCACATGCATCATGCTTAGCTATACACTTCATATAGTTAAACCAATGTTTAAGGTTATCAAATTAATTATTTTTATTTTTATTTTCATTTATGTGAAGGTTATTTTTTAAATATATAGTGAGTTAATCTTGCTAATATTATATTAAAAATAACTACGCTATAATAAAATTATGAGTATAAGTAAACATAGTAATATTGTTCTAGCGAGTTGCAATTATGTTTTTGTGCGCTGTAAATATTCCATTTAATTCCAGCGTAATTTATGTTGTGGGTTTCACTATATATTTTTACAGATGTCATGAGGGTTTCAATGCTATAGTTTCAAGCGTAAGAAATATATTGTCCTTGCATTAAGGACATGCGTTATGTTTAGAGATACTTTATTTAGCATGTTCAATGTCCAAATGAGTTTTTTATGTATGTGAATGCCACTGCCTTTAAAATCTATAGCAAGTTAATTTTGCTAACATTGAGTTAGCAATAATAGCGCTATTATAGAACCATGAGCATTGGCAATTAAGTTGCTGCTTTTATAACAAATACAATAATATATCTTTAAATGTTTAATTGAAATTAATTATATTATTTAACATGTGATAAATTTGTATATAAGAAGCTTTAATTGATTGTGGTTTGAATTTTAACGGTCTGAGGAAGCCTTTGTGAAAGCGCTTACCAACAGCATGCTTTAATAAAATATTCCATTTTTTTAACTGAGTGTTTATGGTCAGCAGAAATTCTTTGGTTGGATTATCTGTTTGGAATACTGTTTGGAACATTGAACTTTTATCCTGTTTGGACAGTTTAAATAATCTGGCATTGAATACAGTCCGTGGTCACCTCACAGGTTACTTTTTTACTATTTATATTATTGCATTTGTTTATGTGTACCTCCATAGATGTGTAGATGTTTTTAACCTATCTATATATCTACATATATATGTAGACCTGTATATATCAACATGTCCCTATGTATCTCTCTCTCTGTCTCTTTATATATATATATATATATATATATATATATATATATATATATATATATATATTTATATTTATATTTATTTATTTATTTTACATTTGTTGACTGGGCTAGTCCAACTGAATATATTTCCATTTTCATTGGAGGCCCGGGGAGAAAAGCTCCAGTAGTAACACACCAATGTATCTCATGCCTAATTAAACAAAGAAAGGAAGTTAAAATACTACAAAATCACTATGAATGAGAAGAGAAGAGAAAAAAAATTACACTTAATTCTAATCAATATACAATATACGAATAGTCACTTTACATTATGTCATCTGAGTTAATGTACATTACATACAAGATTAAATGCATAAGTAGATTTAGTTTACTAGTGATTATAGGTACTTTAGGAGGATAAGGAGTTTTGAATAGAGAAAGGAGACAGTGAAGAGGTAGCAATAGTGAAAGCATAAGATTAGTCAGGGTTACAAGAGGGGCATAGCCAGTGTGTTTTAAGATGTTTCTTAAGCCTTTGTTTAAAGAGCGGAAGAGAAGGTAGTAAAGTTAGATCAGTTGGCAGCAGGTTCTAGTTTTTTCCAGCATTGTTGGAGAACAAGGAATCCCCAGCCAGGTTATTAGACTTGCTTATGGTAGCCAAGAGTTTGCTAGAAGAGCGTAAGGAGTTGCGATTACTATAGGAGGTAATTAGGTTGGAAAGTACAGGAGTGTTGTAAGGTTGGTAAAATAACCTGTGAACAATGGTAAGTTGGGAAAATATCAATATATTTTTTTAGTTCTAGCCAATCTAGTTGCTTTAAGTTCTTACAATGGTGAGTTCTAAATGGATTCCCAGTGGCAAATCTGGCTATATTATTATAGGAGTTAGCTAGTTTGGCAAGATTATTTTTTTTAGGTTAGTGTAAATGGGTGAAGCATAAAGAAGGGTTGAGATTAAATGGGAGTGGGCAATTGTGGTTCTGGTGTTGTTAATATGGTTTTCAAAAGTAAGGTTATTGTCTATTGTGGCTCCTAGCAGTTTGGTGGTAGTGTCAGGGCATATAAAGGTGCCATTTTCGGATTTGATTGAAAAATCTATTGGGGGGGGGACTTACTGTTAGGTGTAAAGAGTAAGAGCTTGGTCTTTTTGGCGTTCAAAAGGAGGCAATGTTTTAAGAACCAAGCCTCTACTGTGCTAAATACTTTCTGGGTTAAAGAATTTAGTTCATTTATGGATTTGGCAGAACATATGAGTGTAGAATTATCTGCATATTGAATGCAAGTGGCTTGAGGGATTGCTACATAGAGGTCATTGATGAATAATGAGAAAAGAAGAGGTCCTAGAATGGAGCCCTGACGGACTCCAAGGGAAACTGGCAGGTGGGAAAATATCTTATTTTTCCAGAGAACTGTTTGTTGTCTATTGTTAAGGTAGGATTTGAACCAGACAATAGCTTTTGGGTCTAGAGAAAGGGATTCAAGGGTCTTTATGAATAGGGGATGGTTAACCATGTCAAAAGCTTTTGACAGATCAATAAAGAGTGCTGATGAGAGGATGTTGTTATTACAGTTTCTGTTGATGGAGTCGGTGAAAGATAGGAGAGCAGTGGTGGTACTCTGAAAAGGCCTAAAGCCATGTTGGCAATTAGCTAGCATGTTGTGTTGTGTTAAGTAGTCCATTAGCTGATGGTGAATGCATTTTTCCATTACTTTTGCTAAGAGTGATAAGAGGGCTATAGGCCTATAGTTGGAATAATCATTAGAGTTACTACCTTTATGTAAAGGGATTATGTGTGAGATTTTCCAGATGTCTAGGATTATTCCCTCTTTTATGCTTCTGTTTATGAGGATGAATATAGGATAGGCTACTGATTTAGCTGCTATTTGCAAGTATTTAGATAGTAACTGGTCAGCAGAAGGGGTTTATGTTTATGGATGAGTTTTTGGATGGAAAAGGTTGAGATGGGCTTAAGTTGGCAGATGGTAGAGTGTCATTCATTGAGATAGGGAAACTAGCATTGTCTGTGGATAGTTGACGGGCTAGTGATTGTATGGTGTCTGTGAAGCAGGTATTAAAGGCGTTTTCAGTTTGTTGGGAGCTATTATTATCAGCTCCTAGTGGGGATGGAGTACTAGTGTGCCCAGGGTGTAGGAGTCTATTTATGCTTGACCAGAACTTTTGTGGACTATGGTGGGTTTACTGTAGTTTACAATAGTAGTTCTTTTTGTTGGTGAGTATAGCTTTTTTTGTAATATTTCTCAACTGTCTAAAGGTATGTTGCTCAGAGATAGTTCTGGTAGCTCTCCACCTGGCCCAGGATTTGTTCCTAAGCAATATCATTTGTCTTGTGTCTTTTGACAGCCAGGGGGCAGTTTTGGACCGTATTCTAATAGACCGTTTGGGTGCGTGCTCATTTAGGATTGTTAAGAATTTAGAGTTAAAATACTTAACAGCTTCTTCAAGTGGAAGAGTCTTTAAAGGGTTCCAGTTTCAGGCGTTAAGTTCATTTTGGAAATAAACAGGGTTAAAGTGTTTATTGGACCGTGAGGTTCTATAAGTGGGGGTGTTTGGAATCTCATTTTTATGTCTAATAATGTACGTTAAGGTATGATCACTTACATCATCAGGTAAAGTTCCTACTTTGTAAGTTTGTTGTTGTTTATTAATAAGAATCCAATCTAAGATACTCTCTTTTTTGTTTGGTTTGTTTATTCTAGTAGTGGTGGTGATTGTTTGACTAAATCCATGAAGATTAATATATGTAAAGAAGAGTGATCAGTATTGAGACACTTCCAGTCTGTATTAAAATCGCCTAGTATAATTGTTTCTTGTGGATAGGTAGTAAATACCCAGCTTAGAATAGTCTCTATTGTAGAGATATTATTTCCAGGAGATAGGTAGATACAGATGATGTTAAGGGATTTGTTAGTATTGAGTTGTAATTTGGAGATAAGGACTTCAGCCTTACTATCTAGGGGTGGGATATAAGGAATAGAGGAGATCTGTTGTCCAGTTTTAAAGAGAAGAGCTACTCCACCACCTTTACGTTTAGTGTGGTCCAGTCTCAATAAATTATAACCTGGGCTAATTAACTCATTGTCCCTAGTTCCAGGTTTTAACCAAGTTTCTGTGAGACAGAAGATATCAATATATCTATATATCTATATATGAGCATACACCTTTAATTGGGTACATGGCGGGTTATCCTATTTCAGCACATTCCTCCCTTTTGTGTTTTAACCTATCTGCATACACAACTGGGATAGGTACTTCCCAGGTAGCTTAGTGTTAGGTTACTCTGAGGATGGAGTACATGGCTGCGGGTTCTATTCCTGGAAGGTGTTATTATTTTACCTCTCAGAGTAGGCACTGGTAGGGAAAGTGTGAATAATGCACATTTATGTGGTTGTAAGCAGGTTTGCCCGTGGTCTGCGCAATGTGAAGCAAAGGTTAAACCTGTGAAGCACTTCTCCGTTTACCGTGTTTCACTGCCGCTTACCGTCATGCAAACCCATGGAAGCCCACTTACAACTTCTTAAGAGTGCTTTAATCCACCTGCATCCAACAGCCCTTATTCTGGCCCTCAAAATAACCTAAATGCCCTTACAGGTCTTGAACCCGAGACCATGAACACCACAGTCACTGACTTTACCACTAAGACATCTGAGATATGTACAAACGTTATGGTGTTTAGAATATACATTGTACCACAGACATTCCTCACTACTGAAAACAAATGTGACAGTCAGTTGGTGTACATATGTCTGATACATGTTAATGTGCATATGTTTGTGAAATTAGGTGTTGCAATGTGACATGTCAGGGTGTATTATGAATGAGAAAGTTTCTTGCTTTGTATCCTTTTTATATTGTCCCCATACTCCATGTATACCCCTTCAGTTCACTTATTGGACATCCAACCCAGGCCCTCCTTGATGCATGATTGCATTACCCATCATTCCTCCCCCACCCCAATCTTCACGTACAAAATCACCACCCCTTCTATGGTGAATTAGGTTAATATTAATTGTTATAATACCAGGCTGCATCTATTTTGTGTACACTCCAGTTCCTTTGGAGTGCTTCTGTGTCACAAAGTGTGTTTATAGATGTTCATATATATGGCTGTTAATGTAACTGTAGAATATATATATATATATATATATGTATATATATATATATATATATATATATATATATATATATATATATATGTATATATATATATATATATATATATATATATATATATATATATATATATATATATTTCATATTAGTTTGTAACAGTAATACATATGTAGACTGGAATGTGTTGGTTCACAAACTACAGTACATTACAATATACTGTTCATATGTACACAAAGTGACTGTCCCATTTGTGATCATTACAGTGAAATGCATATGGTATAAGGTGTAGTCTCAAGACCATAAAACATGTATGCACTTCAGATGGCGTAGTGGTAAATCCCATGACTATAGTGTGCATGGTCCAGGGTTCAACACCTGCAATGGCTTTACAAATATTTTTTACTGCAGAATAAGGCTCATTTAAGCAGTTGTAAGCATGTTTAAAAGTGTTTGTGTGACATTATAGCAGTGGTTAAACACAATTAAACAAACTTTGTAACGTATAACCTGTGCGTGCAAACACGGCCACATCTGCTAACTACTCAGGATATATACATGTCAGTGAAGTAACATCTCACTATGTGCTGACATAACATTACATTCTCTGTTGACTGTATTCTCCAGCACACATGAGTTTATGTAGGTGTTTCAAATGTTTATTATACAGATGATTACTACCTATATATGCAATCTGTGGTTAAGGTATACTTTTGCACATGATAAACATCCCTGCCTTTATCGGGATTGTAACCTCGAATGCACAGATACTATGCTGATGCTGTAACCATTACACTGTTGACATTGACATTGCTTCTGCCTATTTCCTATTTAGATGATTTCTATGTGGAAGCTAGGCTAAGCAAAGTGTGGAGGTCCCCAAACTCACTGAGCTTCACGTACTCTTGAAATAACAACATATAACAAATATACAGTGAGACAATACATTACATTCCTAACTACATTAGGCATAGCCCCTCACTGACACACTTCAAGGGCAACCTTGTTGTGTGAATGGTTAACAGACTATACACCCCTGGGATCATGTGTCCCAGAACCATACAGCCAGGGGGTGGGGGAGCCTGTCCAGTTTTATAGCTGCTAGACCTGTTGGGGGAATTGAATGGTGTTGAATTGTCACATTAACATGCCCTCTTTAGATCACTAAGTGCACCCATCACCCTCCACAACCCCAGTCTTCAACAGCTTCCAGCAACTCTGCCTGGAGTTGCTTCATTGGCTATGCTTGACAGAGGCTCAGTTACTTCATCAATGGTGTGGGGAAAGCCACCACACTGTAGTTATGCTTCTAATTGCCCTTGGGAAGATAGGTATTAGGCTATCTGTGAACCTCTAATGTGCAGGCCATCACAGCCATAATATGGGAATAAATAGGCCTTTGGATCACAATATACAGTGAGAAATCACCATGTAGTCAGGAAACAGTTAAGTACAGCAAGAACATACAGAACACTGATACGTAGTCACTCCAAAAGCCTATCTTGGAAGCTAAAAGACTTGTTTAAGTTTAAGGCTTTCTATTGCTTACAAGTAGGTTAACTACAGGGGATATGAAAAACAAGCACAGATGGGGAACATGCATGCAATTATAGCATAACAGCCTATGTGTCAGCCTTAGGCTTTGGAATACTGGCCAAGGCTATTGGTGCCCCCATGGTGCCTTATTTAGTAGAGGCTTGAAGGTGAATACCAGCTCTGTAAACAGCACAAAAGCAGATTCAATGAGGGTTATGCTACTCAACACCAGGGGTTGTGATCACAACATGCATGCACTCACAGCACTCCTCAGGATGGACAACATCGACATCTGTGCAGTAACTGACATCTGTCTTAAGGCTCCTGAGAGCACACCAGCACTACCAGACTAAAACCCATACCACACATTTCAGTCACAGAACATGGACTGACAGACATGGAGCGGCTGTATTCATTTTCATCAGGGATATCTACACCTCCAGGTTAGTGGGGCGGCATGATACCTCGAGATCATCCATGTGCAGCTAACACCAGCCACAACTGCAGTGTAAACTGTGGCCTGCTATGGATCACCCTCCATGACCCAGGACCTCCACTCCACCTACCTGGAGACAGTGGAGAACATGATAGTCCTAATGCTCACCCTGGCATTGGTCGATGCCAACTACCATACCATTAACTGGGAAACTTACTCTGGTACTCAGTTCCAGGCCCAGTGCTTCCTGGAATTCATCACCTCATATGCCATGTATCAGGTGGTAACCTCCCTAACGTGGGGTAGATACTACTAGAAGTGGTCATCGCCAACTTGGGTAACACCACACCCAAGCATCTCCCCCACCCATGGATACCACAGTGTATACCTTTCCTACAGCTACATTTACACTACTAATGACAGGTGGGGGGGGGTCACAGCCCCCATGCAAAGAAGAAACACTGCTCAAGATAAAGACAAATTTAGAAATGCAGTCTATAAGCACCTACACAGATGTGCCATCACTGATAAACCAAGACTCACTCCTCCTAGACAAGAAAATTGGTCTGGTGGACCTCTGCAATAAACAGGCTATACTACAGATGTAGGACAGTGTTCCAGACCCACAGCAAATCCCACGAAGGGCAGACATCCGTGACCACTATTAGTATGATACGTAGGTCCCTCATGACATCATCCAAGGCTAACATCAGTGGGAAAATATGCAAGGATTTGAAAGATAACCACAAAGTCTTCTTTGGCTATGTCAATGATCTACATGGTGACACACAGATTTGCACTGTGCCAGTGAAATATAGCACAAAATATGCTGACCCTACTGATATTGCCAACATCCTTGCAGATTCATTCAGTGCGTACTTCACCCCCTAAAGAGCCCACATCACTACCCGAAAGGTACAGTATCCCACACATCAGAGACACACAGGTGGAAATGGCCCTCTCTAACAGCAGAACACAGTGTCGATGGAGGCAGATGTTGTCCCAGACTGCATCTTGCAAACTGTAAAAGACAACTTGCTCCCAACCTAATTAAGCTTTCCTACCTCAGCCTCTCCAAAGACTACATGCCCATACAATGGCGCGTGGCAATGGTTATCACACTCCATCAAGGTGGAATCACAACTGACCATGGTAACTACCATCCCATAAGCCTGACTAGCCTGTTCTGCAATGGTATGGTTCGCATCCTCATGGCACTCATTAACAAAGACATTGGTAATCTCTGAACACGTGACCCAACCCAGGTTAGCTAGGTTGAGTGCAGTTCATGCCTACTGAACCTGTTTGACGTCTTACATACAGTCACCAAGACGTTAGATGATGGGGGAGGTGGTACACACATACTACCAGGAAAGCCAAGGCTTTTGACACCATGCCTCACTCAGGTATTATTGATAAACACACCAGCTTGTACATACACCCATACATCACAGGTCGGGTTGCCAACAGGCTTACACACAGAACCCACATGGTACGACTAGCAGTCTCCAGGTCCAACTCTTCACCAGTCATGACTGGTGTCTCACAGGACTCAGTCCTGGGGGCCCTGCTGTTTGGCATATACATCTCAGAGATACAGGTAAACACAGGTGGACTACAGCAGACCATGTTTGGCAATGAGTACGAACTGGGAGCCATGATTGATAGTCCAGCTGACACAGACATCCCTCAAGGGGCCTCATGGAAAACATCACAGGGTGCCAATGACATGGCCTCCAGCCAAGTGCCACTAACTGCATGGTCATTCCATTGTGGAATTGGCACCCACATATTAAAACATAAGTGGCAGCCACTTTAATATGGACAAGGTAATGGGGTATCTGGGGACTTAGGTAGATAGTGATCTCCCCTTTGACAATCATATCTCCACAGTAGTTAGGACATCCTTCTATGTAGGCCAGCTGATTACTAAAAGATTCCCATCTAGACATACTAGGGTTATAGTGCCCCTTTACTCATCACTCATCAGGCCCATCATAGGGTATAATAACCCATGTGGGATGTACCTCAGAAGACACTTCCAACAGCTGGGGGGGGTCCACAAATGTACCTTGCCAAGGGGAATACTGGCCTCCAACATATGGCCTATGCAGCCAGACTGAATAAACTCCTGCTTTACTCAGTGGCATCTCATTTACCCAGAGATGATCTCCGCTGACCAACACAGCCATGTCAAACTCAGGCTTGATGGATATACTCCACCTATGGGAATCCATGTCACAGTGAGCTCCACACTGTAGTGAGCTGAATCTTGCCACAACAATAACTGGAAGATGCTGGAGGGACAGCTTCCTGTCACAGACACTACTCCATACTTTGGAACAACATCCCTAACTACATTATACAGAACCCTCACTAACACTCTGCAAAAGAAACCTTGAAGAGTGGATGGAGAACAGTAGATGCACCCCAGGGTTCCCGCCATTGGCTCTGTTCCACAGATGGACAGTTAATGAATCAATGGGGGTGGCAAAAGCTGACACATTTAGGCTGGACTTATGAATGGCCTCTGGCAGTTGGCCAAGTACCTACCTATGATTCTATACATACAGTATCTGCATATGCTGATAGCTTAATTTACTGTCCAGGTGTTAACTTACCTTGTGCCAATGGCAGTTGTGTGTGCAATAGTTGAGGGCAGCCTGTGTTGGATGAACACAGTAGACTGATTATACATGACAATTTACAGGTAGTCTTGTGTGTGTGCCATCCATTTTTACTGTGTGTGCAGGTGGAGAAAGGTGTCAGTCCCTAGGTGCCTACACTATCAGTGTGTGTGCTATATGTTCCCTCTTTGCCAAGGCATGGGCATACTGGGCACAACTCCATCTGCCTACTGGGGCTGGCTCAGGGTGTTCATGGTCTGAGTACCTCTGTGCCTGTGGGGCCCTTAGCAATGGTGGTGGGCTGTGAGGGCCTTCACCATTCTATCCTTGCTGCAGCTGTTTCCACAGGACCATATTGTGTAGCATAGCACACATTATGAAGATGTGGGCACATGTGCTTGTGGAGTACTGCAAGGCTCCACCAGATATGTCGAAACAACGGAACCGTGATTTCCGCATCCCAAACACATGCTCTATGATGATTCTGGTTTGTGTGTTTGCCTCATTATGGCGTTCCTGCATGGGTGGGTGTGCATTTCTGATGGGAGTCATCATCCACGGTTCCAGTGCATAGCCAGCATCACCCACCAGGTGGCCATTTGGGATGTCCCTCCTGGCAAATAACCAATACAGTTGTGAGGCATGCAAGATGTGAGAGTCATGATAGCTTCCAGGGCTGTCAGCACACACATTCTTGATAATGCCCTGGGCATTGCACACGACCTGGCAGTTGATGGACGGGTATCCCTTGCAGTTTATGTAGCACCTAATCTGCTCACCGGGTGATGCCTTGATGTGTAAGTGCGTGCAGTCTATTGCACCCAGTACCTCTGGGTATTCTGCCACATGGTGGAAGAGACACATATTGCTGGCCAACTCATCCTGCATTCGGGGAAAGTATATGTGCTCATTGGCATGTGGTAATATGGCATCCAGGAACTGGTGTAGTATCCTGGATGCTGATGCCTGTGAGATTCCCATGATATCCCCAGGTGGTCTTTGAAAGATACCTGTAGCTAGTATTCTCAGGCTTACACATACCTTCGCATCCACTGGGATGGGTTCCCCTCTGTTTGTTCTGGCCCTGAGGTATGGCCGGCACAGCTCCACAAGTTGCTCTAGGAAGTCCCTGTCCACCCTGTAATGCTCTACTAGCTCCAGATCATGTAGCCCCTGGTAAGTTACCCTGGGTCTGAACACTCTCTTCTTCCTCTGGTGCCTGAGGTGGTCATGTGCATCATCCTCCACACCACCTTCAGTCTCCAACACATGCTGGTGGATCAAAGCTATGGCAGCCTCTAACATGTACATAATAAAAGTTCCATGTCTGTATACACCACTGGTGCAGAGTGTATGGGAATACACAAATGTGTGTGAGGTGCTTTCACACTTCATAGTATTGTGCTATGAATGCTGCTGATGTCAGTGGGTGTGTAAGAGCTATTACAGCTGCAGCGTGTCTTAATTATGGGTTTTACAATGAGTACTGCAAGTGTAGGGCCTTTACTGTGGAGATATACTTGCCTGCCTTGATTAAACTGTTGCCCTTTAATTCAATTTTAGACCTAGATCCCCTCACATTATCAGGCATGCATCTACTTGCCATCTTTCTTGTTTTGTACTTTCCCTACCCAGTCATGGCAAACTGTGCCTTGTAGCTGATATACTGCATATCGGCTTTGTTCTGCTTTGACACTTTACTGTTTTCTTTGCAGTACAGCCCCTCCCCTTCCCTGTTCTGCAGGTAACTGTTTGCAGCCTTGTTAGCTGTTGTTAATGACCCACTGTAAGCTCCTATGTGTTAATTAGTCATTCGTACTCCAATTTCACTGCTGCAGTATTTCCTTATTTTTTTCATATATCCTTCCTTTTTCAGCTGCAGTGCACACCGTGCATACCCATTTACCGGGTTTACATGTGTTTTCATCTCCGTTCACATGCATACTCGGTTACCTTGTGTACTCTCAGCTAAGCATAGCTATGGCCAATTCGACACACCCCTATCCTGCAGCTTTGCATAGCTAGAGGCAGACTGGTTTAGCAATGCTCCAATCTGCTTACAACAATGGTGACACACCCCTCTCTTGATGTCATCTTTATCTCAAGGGCACACCTAGGTGTTATAATGCTACACTGTGAGGTGCATCCTTACACCAGTGGGGAATCATGGCATTGCCTACTAATTCCTAGCTACTGCACATAACACTGTCACTGCCCCTTAGCAACCTTTGCGCCATAAGTATGGTATGCCTGCCATTGACTATTATAGGGAAATCATGATATGTGTTTCATTGCAGTTTTATTCTATATTTTTATATATTCCTTGCGATCCCTTTTGCGCACTGCTGCCCTGCACTTCCACATCGCGATAGTGCAGCTATATATATTAAATGTTAATTTTATATTTTGTACATGTTTTTTTATGCCAATGGCTATATATTTAGCCATTGGCATATATTAACAATATAATACATGTGTTTGTTCGAGTGTCATGGCTCTGATTTTATGTTTGAAAAAATTTAAACCATTTTCTACGGTTTAAATTTCTGCATGTTTACACTATGCCTGCACTACTTCCTGAATCTCTACATACCTTCATTTGCATGCTACACTGCTGCACATGGGGTAATTAGCATGCAAGGCTCGGGAGTTGTGCGGGCGTAGTGTACGCAGGTAGTGTATGTGGAAACAGCTCGTACCTGAATCACTCTGTTGCCATCTTTGGTGTTAGAACGCTGACACTATTCCTGCACCTGGCACAAGCTTCATGAATCCCACTCAGAAGCAATATTAGGGGCTGCTGTTCCTGTAATTCATATCTATGTGCAACAGGCTGAAGGCTATGCTGCTAATAGACCAAGGCAAGAAGGAGAAGAGTTTTCAGACCCCGTTTAATTTATCACAAGCTACATGACATGGAAATTGTACAGTGCTACAGGTTGGATAGAGACACATTACAGGAACTTTGCAACCTGTATAGTCCTCAACTGAGAGCCAGAGCAAACCGAGGGGAACACATTCCACTGGAGACAAAGGTATGTGTAGCACTTAGAATTTTATCTACAGGTATCTTTCAGAGATCAACAGGGGATATGCTGTTCTGCACATTCCTGGGAACTGTCTGGATCCCTAACAGTGACAAGGAAAGCTTCACTTGCTGTTAGTGGATGACTCTGTGCAGGCCCCCTGTACCCATCCAGTCACGAGCCACTCCATCTGCTATTCCCCATGCAGATGAGATCATGTCAGTGGTCCTATATCATATATGATCATACGTCCTGTTGCGGACACCTACTGCATTCACATCTGCAACTATCTGCTGCCAAATTTTCAGTTTGCCTGACATATCTTCACACCCTCTCTCAAGCAGAAATGCACCATGTTGCCTAAAAGATTCCACAAAGATATGATTCTGAGGGTCACTGATTTTTTTGGGGATTGAGATGCCTGGGTGCCATAGTCCTAGGTGTCCTAAAAGACAACAGAAGGATAATACACATAAGTATCACATAAATAAAAATACCCTTTCCAGATAAAACAGAAAAGAGAGCATTTCAATATTACCCACTGTAGAAACATTAAACAGTCTACATATTTGAAATATAAAAAAAAGCAGGAATGGTATGGTTGTAACATATTACATTCACATGCAAAGCAAGACTGGATGCAAAGCAAGGGAGAGTAACAATATATACATATCCTTGTGTGTGCCAAAACAAAAATGAAGCTTTGCTCCACCACTCCCAAAAGAACAGGCAAATGAAAATTTTGGTAAGAAACCATAAGTGAAATGCTAAAAGTGCTATCAAATGAACTGTCCCAGAAACATGTACAGATTTAACACAGAACATTCCATTTTAAGCTTTTGCCAGTCATGTATACCCGTGAAATGTCCTAACAAACATGAACATGCCATCAGTACACTTCTAAGTAATGCATACAGATAACAGCAGCAGCATTTGCTATACATACATATATATATATATATATATATATATATATATATATATATATATATATATATAAACTATAATTATAAAATACATTTTTCTTAATACCATTTCAGCATCTGCAGTATATAGCTGAAAAATGCAAGCATACCATCTCCAGTTCAGTAGTTTTATGTGCAGATATATTCCAAAGTATTAACTTCTTCATGTTTTCCACATAAACAAGTCTCCTCACCTTCAGGTTCCCTAGCTACATGGTTGATTTGGGGCTGTTAGCACAGTGAAGATGCAAATGAGATGTGAGCTCATTAGAACTGGTGAATCTTAAATACTTAGATCCATGTATCAGATGTAAACATAGTTCAGGCACTCCCTCAGTATTTGTTGCTAACAAATTGCAACTGTGAATGATTGCTTGTAGGGAGAAGGAAAGCATAACAGTATTGCATACTTCCCTACCTCCAGAGGGTGTATCAGATTAAACTTGCAAAGTATATAGACGTGATTTTATAAAGGTTGGAGATGTAAATAAGCAGTACACAAGTTACAGGTTCTGTTTAGTAACATCCAACCTTTGCTTCATTTGCTGACAGCTGTATATTATTACCATTTAATATCCTCACACATTTTATCGACAATGATATAGAATGACTTACAGACTACATGTTTCAGATGACTGCTCAGATAAGACAAGAATGAGCAACAAAGAGAAGTAAGACAAAGCTGCATTTTTGCAAGCTATAGTCATAAATGGTTGTGTGATCACTCACTGCACTATATCTGAAATTAATACATGTACAGATAACTGTTATGTGGTTTCTTTGTACTGTGGATGATGCTGCGGATGGTTGTATCCAGAATTATTTCAGTTCCCTACTGCAAAGCTGTTTGCGAGGCAAAGAGCGGTAATGCCCTCTTACTGTGTTCTGAAGGTTTACTGGAGTAAGAGGTCAAATCCAGACCTATGCCAAAATATTTTGTGTGTACTAGCAAAAATATTTTAGTTTTTATTTCACAGATTGCTTTTCTTCATTTCAGCTACGTTTCTCTTTTATTTATTTATTTTTTGCCATTGTTTGTGTGGTGCGCAGCTTAGGGCAAGCAAAGGAAAAGGAGAAAATGAATGTCAGGTTTGGATGTGCTTATCTTGTTTGTGCAATGCTTAGAAGTGCGCAAACCCAGACTAGTGGCCCACACAGGAAGCAGACATAACACCTGCAGAACACTTGCACACAGATCATTTGTAAAAGTGCAAACATCAAGAATAATGCATTGTAACAATTTTTGATTTCCATCACACAATGCCACCATTGAGTGACAGTAAGGTTCCCCAACAGCTACAGTCATTTACACCTGCAGACAGGATACAGACAGCCAATAAGTGAAAATGGATGCATTCAATTAATCCTGTTGGGCACTGAGCAAAGACAGTAAACGGCATTGTGAGGCAGTTAACGCAGTTATGAATGAGTAAGAATTTATGGAAATATCATATAGCTAGTCCTGTGGAAGCAGGTGTAAGTGTAGGGCTGCAGTACAGATGGTTCTGCGTTCAAGTACAGGGTATGCAAAATTTTTTACTGTTATGACAGTGCAGTTTATAGCAATGAACTGAAAAATAGAGAAGAGTTATTTCAACATTATTGTGGCAACAGGTGTAAGTGTAGAGCTGCCATTCACATGGTCCTGGGTTCTAATACAGGATATTCCAGACATTTTTACTGTTGTTCCATTTCCCATTATATTCACTGTCACTTATAACACTTTATATAGTGGAGCTGATATGAACTATATGTATGAGGGATAATAAACCCTTTTTGTATTTTCAGATGTACGACTGAGGGTATTCTGTGTACTATAGCTGTGTAAGTAAAATTCTGCTATCTGGACTTGCATGGCCTTCACAGTTTCATAAGACACATACATAACTGGATCTATATACAAGAACATTGTCAGGTCACACACATACATGTGTAACACCTTAGACAGTTAGCTGTATTTATGAATGGCTTCTGCAGGGGGACTATTCTGGCTTCCAGTACAAATATGAGGCATGGAGTACTTTAGCTCAGGCTGTATCCAGTGCTACTGGCATCCCACACACTGGAGAATAGTAAAGGCATCATTTTATAACCTACAGAAGCATAAAATGGATATCCTCAACCACTGGTTGACTGTATGTGAAACTGCAGACATCCCACTGCTGTGTAAGTATGATAATAAGAGGGAATTTGTAATATTTATAAAGTTAAATAGAGGCATGTCTGTTATGCATAATGTTCTTGTTTTCTGTTATATTCTTTCCCCACTAATGCCGAACTTGAGTTCAATAGATGGGGTCATGCTGCTTGAATGGAGAGACTGAAGGAAGCAAGTGGTATGTGAGCAGCAAAAGAGAAATATTATTGTAGCATTAAAAGTTAAAGATAGTTTTTTTTATACAGTTGTAGCAAACTGAGGATGCATAACCTAACTGTAAAAGCAAGCATTAGTCTATAGCACAAACCAACATTAACAGTCAAATATAAGACTACAGTCAGAGGTAGTGGGTTCCAATGCCACGAGTCAGAATTATACAATACTGCATTTCTTTAATAATATTTACACCAAATTAAACTCTACAAGTGGCATAAATGTCCCGCTAACTATAATCTTTTTAATTGAAACACACACATATGTGCAACATATGCACATTTCAAGGATTAAATTCAGAAATTTGTAGTTGTAGTGTGTATTTATTAGGGCATATACCTAAATGTAATACTTCAGATAAAATAGTTGTATAATTGTGTTAATGCATTGGATGTCACATATGATGGTACTAATTTTATCTCTTTTTTCTCTCACCCCAACCTTTATCTCTCTTTTTTATTTCTATTATGCTTCCTTCAAATGTTTCCATGTCATTCACGTGTACCAAATCACTAAATGTTACACAGCACAGTGAGGTAGGCCAGCTCCACTGGATCAGCCTGACCTCGCTCCACCAGCCCCAGCACCGATGCCCAGCATGTCTGGGACTCAGATTGGAAGCACTGCCTCTGCTGTCCCTTAACTACCTGCACTCTGTGATAGTACTGCCCCAAAAGCTGGTACAGTGGTACCCTCTGGAAACAGATGCAAAGGTGGGGATTTCATCACCCACCAGGAGATACTAGGGTTACTGCATAGGGTTGTGAACCACACCATTGGTTTATGCCTGCACCGGATGGAGAGGCTGCTCTCCCTCATGATACATAGGAGAAGAAGATGTCAAGCACTTCAGCCACCAGTGGAATAAGGGGAAAGTGATGACAGTCCAGTGGGTGAGGATTCAATTCTCAATATCTCCATGTTTGAAAGCCATGAGCCTGTGTTGTCCCCTCCCTCATCCCAATCGTGATACCCCCCAATTGTTTGTATCCCTCATCATCTGTGTGTCTTGTCTTGTTTATCTTGTTTACTTTTGTTTCCTTACCTACTTAACTTACCTGACCCAGAAATACATACATCCCTTTCACAGCATTCCTCTGTTACTAAATTAAAAAAGGGAACTTGTCCCAATATATATATATATATATATATATATATATATATATATATATATATATATCATCCCATACATAGCTATTTGATTCGGTTCACTTGGTCATACAACATAATTACATTGTTGCCATCCCTCATTCTGGAGGTGACAGCCCAAATTCAGCTAATATTCTGCAAATATTATCAGTTTTCACTGTTCAAGAAATGGATATCTATGGTTCTTACCTCCCTCCCTCCTGCACATTCCTGTATTGCTTTCCCTTTGTTCTTCCCCCTGCTTGCTCTCCATTTCACCACCTTCATATCCATCCCATTTTAACACCTATAATCTGTCAAAAAATAGAATAATGCACAACACACATAAGTACCAGTAAAAGGAATGAATCCCTTCACTTTTTGGCATCCATGTTTGTGCAGAGTTTGGCATCACATACCAATGCTATGTGAGGGTGAGTGGCCTTACAATGCTGCAGTTACCTCTGCACAATTCCACTTAAAACTCCTGAGCTATGCCAGCACATAGCAACACATGTACTATAAAAAATAGTGTCATCGCATTATCACTGTTTATTTAAAAGTATTAGATACACGTGGATTTGAACCATGTATCATCTGGACTCAAAATACATTTGCTAATGCATTTACACCTGCTGTCACAGCTAAGCAGCAGGTGTTTTTCATAGACTCAGTACTAAGTGTCAGACTTTAGCAATGCAGCTCATGTTTGCACACTGCTTAACTTTGTGCAAACAGGGAAAGCAATGGAAATGTGTATCTCGCATGTGCAACAACTTGCTAACCATCGTACAAACCCACTACTCACTGCTGCGCTATGCAAAGTACATATCTGCATAAATTAGTGCTGTTCAATGTCCATTTACACTTTATGCCATGAAATTACAAATGAAAACATAACAAAAATGAAGGTCTTATCTAACAATATGTCACATATTTACAATGCAGCCATGGGTTACCTCCCCTCATGCACTGCAACCCTGGTGTCTCACTACTTGTTCACAAATATATCAACTGCACTACATAAATTAATTTCAAATGTGTGATATGCAATGTACATCAATCTGGTATCATGCAGAACTGGAACTATCTTCACAGTTGAACATGCTTACACATCCAACAACTAACCCTGGGAACTATTGAGCCAGAAGTCTAACCAGCCTTATCTGCAAGGCTATGGAAATAAATCATCATGGACCTTATCCACAGGGACATAGGTGGCCTCAACACTCTTGACCCAACCCAGTTTGGTTTTGTCAAGGGTAGATCTTGCTTATTAAATCTAGTGGACTTATTTGATAATATCTCCAAAGCCCTACAAGTGGGAAAACAGGACATACCACCTCTGTTGATTTAGTCAAGGCCTTTCACGCAATTCACCAATTAGGTATCATAGAGAAAATCGCTCATCTGGGGATTATCCCATACATTATTTGATGGGTACTCAACTGACTTACTGACAGAACACATACTGTCAAAGCTTGGGAGTCCACCTCCATCAATTGACCAGTTACAAATGGAGTAACACATGGATCTGTGTTGAGCCCTTGACTGTTTGGAAACTATTTCTCTGAAGTCCAGGTGAAGGTAGATGGCATGTGGCTTACCACATTTGCAGATAACTGTCAACTGGGCACAATCATATAGAATCCCAAAATGATGTTAACATATTGCAGAAAGGGCTGACACAGACAAATGACCAATGCCAAACTCATGGACTGAAACTTATCAGAAAAAATGCCTCATTGTCCCATTTGACAAAGAAATACCCCGGCTAATTAGGATGTACATAGCAATGCTCTAAGCTCAAACTCAGTGGTGCGAGACTTGGGAGCACAGGTTGATGGCAATCTAAACTTTTATCACTTTGTCTCCATAGTGTTAAGACACACATTCTACATTGTGCACCTCATAAATAAAAGCATCTCATCTAAGACCAGGGAGGTCATAGCTCCGCTGTACTAGACCCTTATCAGACTACTAACTGAGTACAATGCTCCCTTCTGTATGTACCTCACCAGACACCTACAGCAACTTGGAAAACTACAGAGGTATCTGACCAGGAGAATCCAGGGCCTCCAAAACATGACATACATGGAAAGACTAAGCCTGGCCACTCTACTCAGTATCATACAGGCTCCTGAGAGGTGACCTTGGCTGGCCTACAGAGCAAAGACCCTGCACTACTGGAATTGCTGGACATCCGCAAATCAAATGGGACAAGAATAACTTGCTCCAGGGATCTCAACCTAGCCTGTGACATAAACAGAACACGGTAAAGAGACAGATATATCTCTCAGGGGTTTCTGCTCCTCTGGAATAGGCTCCCACTGCATGTGAAGCAGTGCTCCTCAATGACCCTATTCAAATGCAACGTTTACAGTTGGATGGGTGATTGTAAGTTTACCCCAGGAGTGGCATCTATGTCCCTCACAGACAGGGCCAGGTGGTGATGATCAAAAAATCTCTCTGCTACCAATGACCATTTAATTATGCTCAATAAGGCTACTTGAGTTTTTACATGGGTAGGCTTGCAAAGTCTCCAGGGCCATTAGCTTAGGAACCTGCTATAAATGTATGAAGCTGTGAACATATGCAGGCCTCCCAACATCTTCTGTCCTACATCCAATGCTGATGTCATCCACATAAGTTGTTCTTCAGCCAAGTAAAAGTGAGACTTATGCCATGGCACTTGTATAAAGTACTGAGCTCTGCTGTCTGTAAACTTAGCTAGGTAGTTTTTTTTTCTCACTGTAATCATCTGGGCTGTGTGTGTGTGTGTGTGTGTGTGTGTGTGTGTGTGTGTGTGTGTGTGTGTGTGTGTGTGTGTGTGTGTGTGTGTTTAAGTGCATCTAGCCAGAAGAGAATAAGTGTGCAGCCTACAGTTACCACTCCAGTCCCATGAATAAACAATATTTTGATATGTTCACATGCCGACACATCCATTTTGTGCAGGCTTCACAACATCTTCTTTCCAACATGAACTGCTGATGTCAACCACTATAAGTTTTCCTACAACGTTATAAAAGTCAGACATTTGCCTTGGCACTTGTGCAAGTCATGAGCTCTGTAGTCTGTGTAATTAGATTGGTAGGGGTTCTTTTCTCACTACAGTCAACTGGGGGGTGTGTGTCTTTTTGTTCACTTGTTTGGCATTAACATGTGGGACACTGTTATTACCATATTCTCCCCGCCAGACACTGAATGTCCAAGTCAGACTTGAAATGTGGTGCTTGCCTTAAATACAGAGTTCTGTAGTTGGTGTATTTAGATAACTAGGGGTACTGCTCTCAATGGGGTGTGTGTGTATGGTTGTGTTTGTGTGCTTGCTTGACATTACTGAAAGCCTTTTGCACCAGCATGTGGGACACTGCTATTACCATATTCTCCTTACTGGACACTGCTGATGTCAGCAGCTATATTTGATTTGTGAATATGCACTATTCCCACCAGGGCAAGGTTAGAGACTGGCTTGGAGGCCAGACAGATGTCACCTCATCCTATACAATACAGATTACAGTGACATGGTTTTCAGTCTATCCACATACATCACGGCATGGCTTGTAGGCTTGTAGGCCCTGTGTTTTCATGGTGAGAAACACCTGTGTTCTCTCTGGTTGCTGCATGTCTCTGATGAGGTACATACAAAAGAGAGCATTGTACTCTATTAGTGTTCTAATGAGGTCCGTGTACAGTGCTGCAATATAATCCTCAGACCTGAATATAATGGCATGACTTATGGTGTGCACAACATAGGCTTTCAATGCCAGTGAGGACACCTTGTGGTCAAAGTTTGGATTGCTATCTACATGACTTCCCAGTGCTTGCATCACTGGGTTTCAGCATAATGAGACTGTTGTTAATGCTGTAATTAGCAGAGAATTCCACTTTGCAGGAGGGCAAAATAAAGTCACTTTTTTGCTTTATTTGTAGATCATGTGGCTTTGTCACCACTCATTTGACTGTGTTAGCCCCTTCTGTGGTATGTTATCATCATAGATGGACTCAGTGATTGTACCCAGTATGCAAGAATCAGCAAACACAGTAAGCCAAATGGCATATACTGTAGCCAGAACTGTCTAGAAATAGATTCCAACCAGTAAAGGGGCCAAGCACAGATCCCTGGAGTACATCAATGGTGACAGGTCTACTTGTACAGGTTCATTCACCAACTTTCACAATATGTGTTCTGTCAGTGAGCTAATTGGCTACCCAGCTAGTGATGTAATGGTTAATCCCCATCTGGAAGAGTTTTTCAGTGATATTTGCATGGGAAATTGTGTCCAATCCCCATGCCAGATCAAGCTAGGCTGTATAAACTGTCTTACCTTCATCCAGGCCTGTCAGACAGAATCAGTGGGAAGTGAAAACATTACAGTTTGTCTGTTATGTGACTCAGCACATACACATTGCTGACAGTGTGGAATACACACTTCAGCACACCCTCCACACAGAAAATGTTCCTGTAGAATGGAGTACATCAACATGTATCCATGTGAGTTGGAGGTGCATGTATAGGCACATCCTGACTCTCATCACCTGTGAGGTAGAAAAACATGTCATTATGCACCTATTCTAAATGGACACTAGTAGTATCCTGGCTGTGTACAACAGACCTGTGTGAGTTGTTAATGCTATATCATGTCTGTTACATATGGAAGATGTCCTCAAAGAGGTCATTGAGGACTTGCATGATAACAACACTATCATCGTTTTGAACTTGACAAGCCCAAGGCATTTGGCACAAATCTGAACTGAGGTATTCACTTAACACTGTCAGAAGTAGCCATAAACACCAAGGGGGGAGACCATTGTACCACATACGTGGCATCTAAATATGTTGAAATATGTAAATTGACCTATATCTCAGATCCAGTGATTAGGTCCATACATCAGGGCTGTCTGCTAGGCCCTATTCTGCCCATTATTTAAGTCACATATATCACAAATGACATACACATCCTATGTCCAAACACCTGTTTGAAAGACTAAAGACTGTGGCCAATCACTGACTCCAGCTGTGATATTAGTATAATACAGACAGTATCAACACACACCAAAGATTGCTGTCACAGCCATGACAACACCTGCAATGACACAAAAACATGGGTGGATTTGTTAAATTATGAAAACAAACACTCAACCCAAGTATAATGTAGACATCACACCCTATAATCAGACCAATAGGTATGGGACCTGTGTCGTGAGGTAGGTGGAATGTGGAACGTCCACCAGCATGTGGCCACAGTGCTAACTACTCCCATGCATGTAACAAAACTATTGAGTATGTGAAGCATATCCACACGACAGGCCATAATGCTTCCATAGGTCGCATCCTTCATCACACCAATAGCTCAGTACAATGCATCCTTCTTCATGTACCTCACTACACATCTTCAGGTAATGTGGAACTGAAATGTGCCACCCTTGCCATAGTGGGCTATCACACATCTTTTTGGCCATACCTAGGCATTCTTTTTGTGGCATAAACATTACTGTCTGATAGTGCAGAAGCCGCATCGAGTTGTTTCATATATATATATATATAAAGAAATATTGATAATAAATGTTGTTGGTGTGATTTACTATTTTTTGAATGCTGTTATTGTCACAAAGTTTATTTCTTGGTTAAAATCTCTTCTCTTCGTTCATTTTTTTGAGTGCAGTTAATTTTAGTTATATATGTATTTATATTTATATATATATATATATATATATATATATATATATATATATATATATATATACACACACACACACACACATATATATATACACATATATATATATATATATATATATATATATATATATATATATATATATATATATGTATAAATATAAATATATATATATATATATATGTATATATATAAATATATATATATATATATATATATATATATATATTTACTGTATGTATATATATGTATATGTATATATATATATATATATATATATATATATATATATATATATATATACATAGATATATATATATATATATATATATATATATATATATATATATATATATATGTATATACCATGTACACCAGTCAACTAGACTGTATTGATCATAATGTCACATACAGGTATAGCAGTGTCCCTCCTAACATCTCTAGCAGATGTTACAGTATCAGGACAGTGCACGTGAATAACCTCATAGAGTGCAGACATGTCAGAATAGTTGCACAAGTGTGTTTATGCAGAGTTATCTGTGATAACTCCAAATCTCTGATAACTCCAAATCATGTCAGAGACATGGGAATACTGGTGGTATTGTTTTGATATTGCCCATGATTGTGGTTACTTTTTTTTATGTTGTCCATGAGCCTTTACCTGTGTCCCATTTGTTGGAGACCTATGCTGATATTGCACTCATATTCTGGCAAATTAGTTTGCACAGCTTCACAGTATGCACTCTACCCCAAATGTATATGACATAGGTTTATATGTTCATAGGTCTGTACTAGGCTATCGGCCCTAGGGCCTATGCAAGCCTAGCCATAACAATTCCCTGGCTATTTCTTCCCACAGTATTTACTTCCCTGAAACCCTGTCTAGCAGGGTGACTGACGTGATCCCCTGTGTGAATTTCCTATCTCCCATCCAATCATCAAGGTTCCTTATGAAGAGGGCCAAAGAGACGCTCTGCTTGACATGTATTGGCAGTCTATTCCATAGTCTGGGGAGTCTCTGGGTCAGGTACCTATCCCTCCAGCATGTTTTGTTCATTGTAATGACAAGGTTTAGATCCCTGGAACGTGTGTCTTTGAGGGATTGGAATTATCTTTAAGTGTAGCATGTCCAACAGCTCTGGGTTTGACATGGCCTTGTATGTTAAGCAGAGATCACCTCTGAGTAGACGATATGTGTTAAAGTATAGGTGGAGTTTTTTTAGATGATCAGCATAGGGCATCTGCTTTAGGTCTGTGGTTCTTTTAGTGAGGTTTTCTGTGGCCTTTCCAGTTGTTGCAGATGTCATGAGAGGATATACCAAATGGGGCATTGTATTCTATAATGGGTGTAATGAGGGATGAGTACATTGGGACAATGACCTCATTTTTTCTGGATGAAAAGCCCTTAGTGATGAGGTGTGCCACATAGAAAGATTTCTTGACTGTTGTGGCGATGTGGTTATCAAAGGTGAGACAACTGTCCACCTGTGTCCCTAAGTCTATTATCACACTTTTGGTGTTTAGTGTACTGCCACCTGTGTGATAATTCACGGGTACATGTTTTTTCCCAAAGGGGATAACTATACAATTATTGGCATTGAGCTTGAGCCCATGGCTCTGTCACCAAACATCTGTTTCTGTAAGGCCTTTTTGTAGAATGTCCACATCACTTGGGGATTCAAGAATGGCTCCCAGTTTGCATTCATCTGCAAATGGTTAGGCAGAGTCCTTTAGTGCTGGCCTGTACTTTAGAGAAGTAGATGCCACACAAGAGTGGTCCCAGGACTGAACCCTGAGGTATGCCACTTGTCACTTGTCTGGAGCTGGATGTGGAGTTGGCTACATTTACATTGTGGGTTCTATCAGTAAGCCAGAAGAACCAGTAGGGATTCATTCCCAGCTTAGTAAGTTTATCTATAATTCCAGAGTGGGGGATGGTGTCAAAGGCCTTAGCAAGGTCCAGATAGGTTGTGTGGACCACCTTACCCTTGTCCATAGCTCTGGATACTGATTCAAAGAAGTTATTCAGGTTCAGAAGACAAGATCGGCCATTCACAAAACCAAACTGCATGGGGTCCAGTGTTTGAAGGTTGGCAATGCCTTGTTTATAAGTTCCATGATAATACGTTTCATGGCCTTGCAGATCAGGCTCATCAGAGTGATGCGGCAGTAGCTCCCGGGATCCAAGGTGGATCACCCTTTGTGGAGTGGGATAACTGTAGATGTGCACCACTCAGTGGGCACAAAGCCTATGGTGAGGCTATGATTAAACATGACACTTAGGTGAGGTCTCAGTTAATTTTGTAGTTCATGTAGTACACAGCCTGGGATGTCGTCTGGTCCCATGGATTCTGTATTCTTAGCTTTGGAGAGTGCATTTTTTACCTGTGTGGCGGTATTACCACAATTTGACAATCTTTTGGTATTGAGATGGGCCATTTAGGGGGTGCGAGGGGGTGAAGTTTGCATTGAATTGATCTGCCAACATATTGGCAATATCCTTGGGATCAGTATATTTAATGCCATTCTGTTGTAGCTCAGAGCAGATCTGAGCATTGCCATTTAGATTCTTGACATAACTATAGATTGCCTTGTGGTTGTCTTTGGAATCTTTGGCAATTTTATTTTTGTAACTAGCTTTGGAGGATTTTATGAGGGATCTCAGCTTCTTATTGAGGCTGGTAAGGGTGTTTTTTGCATCCTGGGATTTTTCTCTTTTTTGCAACAGTTTCTTCCTTTTGTTGTAAAGTTTGTTTATGGCAAGGGACCACAAGACTGGCTTCCTTTTTTTTGGAGGAGAGCGTATTGGCTCTATTGGAGATGGCACAATTCATGCACGATTGGTTGTGCTCATAAAGTGCCTTAGTGTAGGATTCAGCAGTCGAACTTTCAGTTCCTGTCTGCATGGGTGTCATGAAGTTTGTCACTTCTGACTTGAGTAGTATGAAGTTGGCTTTGGAGAAGTTCTTTACGAAGGTTTCCTTACTAGGGGGTGGGAGTGGGATTTGGATGTCAAGGGTGATTAGCTTATGATCAGACCTGACCAATGAGGGGAAGACCATAGGTGTGCAGCATCGATTTCCCATGTTGGTAATGACCAGGTCTAGGATACTGGAGCCCCTGGTGGGACTAAGCATTAGTTGATCCAGGGCATTGAAATTTATGAATTCCAAGAACCGTTGGGCAAAGGTATTGGTACACAATTAGTTTTCCCAGTTAATGGCAGGGTAGTTGAAATTACCCAGTATTAAGGTGTTTGGTTGTATCTTAATATTTTCCAGTATGTTTAGAAAGGTGTAGTGAGAATCTTGGGGCATGGTGGGGGATCTGAAGCAAGCTACAATTTGGATTACAGTCTTACATAGTGTTAGTTGCACATGGAGAATTTCAGACGCATTGTGTTGGGCAACTAGCCTGGTGTTGTGAATATCATTGGTGAATATGAACACTCCTCCACCTTTAGTGTTTTGGTCCTGGTTTGGTGGCCAAAAAGTGTGGTAAGAGTTGTAGGGGTCTATATTAGAACATCAAAGTTTCAAAACTTCTAATGTTCTAATATAGAACCCTATTCAGCAAAATCTGAAAATATTGAAGCAACAGAAAACCAAATTTTTTCCTAGGGAAAGAATTTGGTTGTCCGTTTCTGTTGCTTCGGTATTTTCAGCGCTGTGGTGGAAAGTTACAGGTCGGGTTCAGGTAAGTGTCTGATTGTGTGTGGGTTAGGTTAGTTAGGGTTAGGGTGCAGGTTAGGTAAGTGTGCGATTGTGTGGACGTGAGGGTTAGGGTGGGGTAGGTGAGTTAGGGTTAGGGCGCGGGTTAGGTATGTGTGTGATTGTGTGGACATGAGGGTTAGGGTGGGTTAGGAGAGTTAGGGTTAGGGCGCGGGTGAGGTGAGTGTGAGATAGTGACGAACGTTAGGGTTAGGGTTTGGGTTAAGTAAAGTGGATAGTTAGTGTTGTGTGTATAGTTTAGTGTAGGGATAGGTGTAAGATTTTAGGTGTATGTGTGTGGATTGCTGTTTGTTTGGTGTGCTTGTGTTGTGTGTATGTGTTTTGGAACAGCAAATTTTTTTCCCTAGGAAAAATTTGCTGTTCTGTATGTTCGATGTTTTCAGCTTTCGCTGAATAGGGTTCAATATTAGAACATTCGAAGTTTTGAAACTTCAATGTTCTAATATAGACCCGAGTTGTAGCTTGGTATTGCAGGGCTGCTCTCTGGAGCCTAGAACCAGGTCTCAGTTACTGTACAGATATCAGTGTTCTCCATTTTTAGGAGTGCCTCGAGAGAGTGCATTTTGAGGTTTAGACTTCTAGCATTGAGTAGCATTACCTTCAGATTTTGCATGCTTGTACCTGTTAGGTTGTGGTTTTGTCCTTTGAACTTTGCCTAAAAAAGGCACTATAGGGGTGGCAAGAGCGTTAGCCAGTAACCTGAATCCCAGGGGTGACAGGTGCAGACCATCTCTGGCAAAGCATCGTGGTCTGTCGATCATGTCGTCCTAGGCAGACAGATACTGAATCCTCTTTGAATGACTCCAGAAGCTTAGCCAATTGTTTAAGTCAATCATTTTGTCCTTATATTGTGGTATCATTCTGGGCAAAGGCAGGATGCTACTCAGGGCTAGGGTCATACCTGCCTGGGCCACATGACCCGAGAGCTCTTCCATGTCTCTTTTCATGTAGTCCAGGGAGGTATATCTCAAGTCATTCACTCCAACATGAACAATGACAGAGTCATATTTGTACTTGTTGTGGAGTAAGTTGAGTGCATGCATTTTGTGGCGCATCCTGCCACCCAACAAGCAGATGCCTGTAATTTTCTCCTTGTTCAGCCTGGTGAGTGGGACATCAGTGTGCCTGACTATAGAGTTACCTATGACTAAAGTGTTGGGTACATTGTCTTGCCTTAGGGGCTGTTGTTGGGTGGCACACTGGTGTTGTGAGATATGTGACACTTTGTGATTGGTGTTTGTTTGTATTTCAGCTTCGTTGGTCTTTGTTGCTTGGGCAGGTTACTGTTAAGGGCCTCCACATATGTGGGTTTAGTGTTACTATGTGTGGGTGTTGATGGTGTGGGTTTAGAAAGGCTATGTGTTGCTTGATGTGTAGTATGGGTGTTAACCTTCTCTTCTTGACTGTCTAGCACAATCTTGGGTGGAGAGAGCTTTGCTTCCAGTTTGGCTATGTAAGTGCATCTCTCACAGGTTGCAGTGTTGGGTGGTAGGAGGAGAGGGTTGTCTGTGTACATGAGGCAATTGCAGCATTGCCCCAGTATGCCCAGATTCATCAGGTGGACAGCAGAAATCACCGAAGCTGACCCTTGGGCATGCCTGGTTTGGTGCTTTTTTTTTGTAAAGTACAAGAGCTGTTTTCCCTTACCTTAGCAAGATACTTTGCAATTATAGGCTGTTTAGTGCCTACGATTAATTTCTCCTTATTAACAAGGAGAGTTGAGTAATTGTATCAGTTTAAGACTTCCTAGTGCTTTCCAGCAGGTTCTAAAGCAAGTGCTAGTCACAGGGATGCTTAAAGGTAAGATGAAAAAAATGGTTTATCCTAAACACTGCAGAGTGCACTAGAGGAGTTAGATGTGAAAGTAGGTAACTTAAATTTTACCTGTCTAAAAAGTTAAGTTTTAGTGGAGAGTCACTATTTTTAAAACAGCAAGATAGATTGAAAGGGGATGGTCACTTTTGTATTCTGTAGGATGGCCAATAAATTTAAATAGTTGAAGGGGAGTGATTTCACAAAATTATAAATTTGTGCTTACTTACACAAGCCAGTAAAAACAGAGAGAAAATGAGATATATGGTCAAATTAACATAAGGGGACGGCAACTTGGAAGACAGTGGTGTTTAAGAACACTAGAGTAACAGGGTGGGAGAGTGTGGAAAAAATTTCTGCCTGACTCACAAGAGACAGAGTTGTCGTCTCTTTTCAAGTTTTAATATGCAGATAAAAGCAGAATACAAGTAAAACACAAGGTAAAGAAAACAAATCACAGTATTCAAAATAGAAAAAGGCAATAAAGTAATGCAACAAATAAAAAGCAAACTAACCTTTCCCTCACAGCAAAGTGTAGCAGAGTCTGGGTGAGCCTTTCTAGTAAATCCCTGATGGATGTCCTCTGCATTCTTCATGTAAGGATGTTATTTCACCCATACATCTTCCCCATCGTCATGTCACCTTGTGTGACAGTCATATAATACACATTTTCACTGTGCAGTCCTGTATGCATACTGTACCATATTGATATGTGACTGGTGTTGCTGCTACAACTGTCTTCCATTGACATGCCCTGTCTGCTGTACATTAGGTTGTTTCACCTGTCCTCTTTCCCTGTGTTCATTCCAAACATTCATCTATGTGTCCTTATTCAGTGCACACACACTTTCCCTGAGTGTTTATTTTACATGGCAGTCCATGCACCCTTACAGATCATTTACACAACTTTGGTACTGAATGCCAGGAATGGGATGTCAGAATAATCTGCACTATATACACTGTCCTGTACTGTGTTTGGACCATATACATTCATACCTCTCAACTGTCCACATTTTTGCAGATTGTCTAGATTTTTACCTTGTATTTTTTGGACTGTTCTTTATAAAATTTTTGTTTTTCTGCCATATTACTGGAATGATCTCAGGATTGATGTCACTAAATAATTACATACATTTAAGTTTCCGACTTCAGTTCCTTCAGAAAATATATCTTAACACAAACCTTGTTATTTTAGCATATTTCTAAGTTTAAAATGGCAAATATGTAAAATCTGTCCTTCTTTCTGGGTCATTGTCCTCCATTATATTGGTCTTTATCCAGATTTCTTATATTAAGAGATTAACAGCTCTGACAACTATATGTTAAGCCCTGGTGATCATTATGGCATTCCATGCAAACACACTAACTGTACTCTGATGTACACAGGTTTGCTATCAGTGTTGCTTTATAGTTTCCTGGTTGACAACACTGTTGCCAGTCATAAAAATGGACTTATTTATGTTTAACCATGGTGCACGGCATGAATACGTAATTAGTGCTGCTGCTCACCTTGCATCACCATGCACTCATGTGAATTCCATGTAGGCTTCACGCAAAGCTTATACACAGTTTATGGAATCCAAGGGTATGTTTCTGCAGGGGGGAAAGACTCCTGCTGAACCCTCAGCATATTTTATATATCAACTCTGAGATCACAGTTCAGTTGGGAAAAGGGTGAATTCCCCAATTCCTCCTGTACCAAGATCTCTATTGAAAGGCTTCAAGCTTTCCAAAACTCAAACATATGGTCTTGACCATATGAAGTTCAAGTTTCTGAAAACACAGTAATCTCACATAAACCCATATGATATATATATATATATATATATATATATATATATATATATATATATATATGTGAGTGTGTGTGTATGTGTGTATATACAGATAGATATAAATATATGGTGTGTACATATATATATATATATATATATATATATATATATATATATATATACACACACACACACACACACACACACACACACACACACACACACACACACACACACACGCAATGTGTTGTCCTTTGGATGAATTGTTGTCCTTTGGATGAATCGTTGAACTGAGTTTCCATCTGCTTGAGATGCTGGTAGCTCTGGTGGATGTAAAAGATCCTAAAAAGAGTAGGGAGTGCTTTATTAACATTTAAATTAATTTTATATCACATAAAAATTTAAATCAATTATTTACACACTCACTTTTTTACATTCAAATGTAAAATTATTTGCAAGTTATCAACACAAAAGAACAAGTTATCAACACAAACTAACTCAACTAAATAGTTCTTTTTCCATTCTATCCATCCACCATTTCTTTCACAACCATCTCCTTATTTCTGCCAATACATCATCCTCTTCCCTTTTTTAATTACATAATGGATTCTCATATCTTTTTTCTGCAGCACTCATATTGTCACAAGCAGTTCTTTATCCCATTTATCAATATCACATTTCTTTACTACATCATACTTCCCATATAATATCATATCATATTCATATTTTTGCATTTAAACCCTTCCCATCTATATTAATTTTTTAAACGTTTCCCAAAATGATTAATTCTTTTTCCAAAATAAAAAATAATGGGCCAGATTCTGTAAATTTTGCGAAACCTGTTTGCAGACAGTGCAGCATGCTGAAGGCAGACTTCAGCATACCTACTGCAGATGGAATTCCAGAAGACACACTGGAGGTAGACTAAGTACTTAAGTATTCAGTATAGGGTAATTAGGGATTCCATGCATGCCAATGGGATTTCAAAACACATTGTGTGCACATAGTGCAACTCAAATGTGACAATCAGCCACGCTGACTCTATTTTTTTTTTCAAAACAGGTTTATTGTTTTAACATACAAGAGAAATATCATAACAATTTTATACAAGTAATTAAAAATAGATATGATTATAACATTCAACAAAACAACTAAAGTATTTACAAAGACATCCACTACAATCAGATCAATTAATTAAACTAAAATACCATGCTATTGAAATTAGGATTTTTTTAACAAATTTTGTAAATTATCCCATACAATATAATAAGATGTTTTTCTAGTTGTTCTTGACCTAATTGTGTTTATTTCCATATGGCACACTATATTCATAACATTTTTAAATTCATTGAACGAAGGAGGTGTATCTGAAATCCAATTTCTGGTTATTATTTTCCTAGCCACTGCTAGAATAGACCATAATAAGGGAAGCTTAAGGTTTTAACACTTTGAGGTACAGGTGTGTTGAATAATATAAGAGATTTAGAAATAATGAAATTATCTGTAAAAAGAGCCTGCAAAAATTCATTAATTGACTTCCAGTATTCTTTCAATTTTATACAGTCATAAAACATATGAGCCCAGTCAGCATTAATTTCTACATTACATCTCTTACATAGATTATCTTTATTATTTATTTTATTCATCATCAAAGGTGTATAAAAAGATCTATGTAAAAGTTTCCATGTATAAAGTCTCCAGACAATGGAAGACGTAGTTCTATAGGCAAATTCCAATATATATTGTTTATCTTGATGATTTGGTGGGTCCCCATTAATAGAAGTGAAATAATTCCAGTATGTATCTACACTGTAAAAAGTTTCTTGTCTGATAATTTTATATATGTATGAAAGTTTACCTTTATCAGAAACTTTATGTTGTAAATTTAATATCAAGTAATCAATCAGTGTTAGAATAGATTCTTTAACTGTTATAGACATTAGATCTATTTTATTAATGAGATGTTGTCTAAAGGTCTGAACCTCTAACCAACAAGTTTCTCTTAGATCAAATTCTTGTTTTAAGAAATCTAGATTTTTAACTTTATTATCAGATATCAACTGATACCAGTACTTTAGATCATTATCTATAGCTAAATGAGTTCCTTCAGAAGTAGATTACAAAAGCATACCCTGAGTATACATTATAGGAATATAATAAAATTCCATTCCCTATACTTAGGGTGCATGAATATAAAGTTACAATAGCTAATAATAATATTTAATGGGTAACAAACCATATGTTTAGGTGTAATAGGTGAAGTACAAAATTCCTTTAGTAACCATAACATGGAGTTATTTACAATCATATTTTTATGTGTTAAGGAGATTTTCATGAAGTGCATACTAATTAGCTCCCAATAATCTTTCCATTTTGCGACATATGACTGATCTATTAATAAAGTAATAACTTTTACAATAGAAGAGATAGTATATAAATTAAAGTCTGGAAAAGAAATACCCCTTGAGACCAGCTATTAGTATGTTTCTTTAATGCAATCCTAGGTCTATTAGGTGCCCATAGGAAATTTAACATTAGTGTATTCAGTTTCTTGATAATTATTTTTGTAGGTGGAAGTATTATTGATTGTATTAAGTATAAAATCTTGGGGAATATTATCATTTTAATAATTGTAAGTCTCTCCTCCATAGTAAAAACATATTATTCCAGGTATTAAAAGATTTTGTATATTAAGAAAACAGGTATTATAATTATTATATATAATAGATTTAATATCTTTAGATAGTATTATACCTAAATAAGTTATCTGACCTGAATTGGGTACATATTTAGTAAAATCACTAATGAGAATATTTTTTCGTATATATAGGTAGTATTTTAGTTTTTCTTCATTGAATATTAAACCAGAAATACTTTTAAAATTCATCATTTTATCAAATAGAGACTGCATAGAAGAATTAGATCCTGCTGATGTAATTAGAACATCATCTGCAAAAAGTTGAATTTTGGATGTTGTATTTTCATCTATTTCAAAACCCTCTATGTCAGTACTATTTCTGATCAAATTAGCCCAAGGCTCCATTACTAAAGTGAATAATAGTGGAGAAAGTGGACATCCTTGTTTTGTACCTTTAAAAATGGGTATTTTTTGTGAAACATATGTTCCTACCTTAATATAAGCCAATGTTCCTTTGTATAAATGCTCAATTAGATTTACAAATGCATCTGAGAAGTTTGTGCACTTCATTAAGGTAAACAGATAGTCCCAACTTACTGAATCAAATGCTGAACTTATATCAAGACTAATAAGTGTTAAATCTTTCTTTTTCCTATTTGCAAAATCAATTAATGTTAAAGTTCTTCTTATATTATCAAAAGTCTTTCTATTTACAATGAAGCCTGTCTGATCTATATCTATAATGCTGGGGATGATTGTCTTCAATCTATCAGCAAAAATACTCATAAACATTTTATAATCAACATTAAGTAATGGGATGGGCCGATATGAAGTACATCTAGTTGGATCTTTATTAGGTTTTAAAATTGGCGAAATAAATGTATATTGCCAAGATGGGGGGGTTATTAACTCAGTTTGGGCCAAAATAAAAACCTTATGTATTAATGAATATGTAATTTTAGAAAGGATTTTATATATCTCTAGTATAATACCATCATTACCCGGTGCTTTGTTTGATTTAAGCTTATTTATTTGTGTAATAACCTCTGTATATGAAATACTTTTGTCCAATAGTTTAATCTGTTGTTTATTAAGCTTTTTATTCATGTTTGTGGTTATAAACTCCTTTATTTTATCTTTAGGTTCCATGTTAATGTTATTATGGTTAATTTTGTGAAAGTGATTTCTAAATTCATCTAGTATTTCTGGTATACTAGAAACATTCTTCTTTTTTTCTTAGAGAAAAGATTTCTTTGATATGGTTTTGTTTATTCAACCTTTTTGTTTTATTTTTAAGTCTATGTAAGTATTTGGGGCTTATTGAATAAGACAAAAGCTTGTATTTCTCTAAAGTTATTTTAACTTTATGAGTTAAAATTTCTTTGTATTTCTCATCTAGTTTGTTTATTTCTTCAATAACTTTCTTGTCCATAATATTTTCTTTATTATTATGTTTATAAGAGTCTAATTTACTTTGAATATCTAACAATTCCTTATCCCAAGAGTTCCTTTTATTATTATACCATCTGATACTTTGTCCATATAGATATGATTTTAAGGCATCCCAAACATAGACAATTGAGACTTCAGGAGTATTATTTATGTCTAAAAAATGTTTTACTTCTGAAAGTATATATTCTTTATAGTGTTTTAGTTGAGTTAAGTATGCTGGTATCCTTTTGATCTGAACATTATGAGTATTTTTTATCATGAATTCAAAACAATTGAATTATGATCAGATATAGGACATGAAATGATTTTGGAATTAATTAAATCTGTTACCATTTGTTTAGAAATAAAGACCCTATCTATTTTTGAATAAGTTTTGTATCTGTTAGAAAAAAAGGTGTATGGTAATGATTTTGAATCTATCTGATTATTAATATCATTCAAATGATAAGAATTAGCAAAATCATTTAAATGTTTTGCATTAGATGTTATTCTTCTTTTTCCTATAGTGGTAGTATCACTTTCATGTAGTATACAATTAAAGTCACCAGCTAAAATAATATCTCCTATAGAGAATGATATGATCTTATCAAGATGATGTTTCACTGTATTAATATCAATTCCAGGTAACCAATATACATTAATTAAAGTGTAAGTCTTCCCATTAATTTGTATTGTAACCATACAAAACATTCCTTTGTCATCCTGATAAGACTTAATGGTTTTAGGAATGGGCATACTTTTATTCCATAAAATAGCCACTCCTCTTTTTTTCTGAGTGTGCTCCAAACTAACCAATACTGTATATTTGTTTGTGGCTAGTTTATCAATATCTTTTTTCAAGAGATGGGTTTCTTGCAGGAAGACTAAGTTGGCCTTATGTAAATTAATGTATCTTATTAGGCTTGCCCTTTTACATGGATTATTCAATCCATTAATGTTTAAAGAAATTCCTTTTAAAGATGTCATTTGGCATTTTTAAAACTTAAGAATCTTATGATCAAAATAACAAATAACAACATAAGTAATGTTACATCTCCTCCTTTAGGTGTACCTTTAAATATAGCTGTATTTATTGAATCTCTTATGGGATTTTGTATAGGATTCAATTTTGTTTGTAGTGACAATGAGTGTACAAAATATATTGTGGATGTCAAAACTATATACATATAACAATGAACAACTGAAAATAATGTAAGGATTAAACCTTGCATCCAGCCTGGAGTTAAAAACTCCAACTTAGAGTAGTATTTACCACTCAAGTTAACCCCCTACCCTAAGCAGCAGTACCTCAGCTACCACCTTATCAATTTAATACTGGCTATATTTAACTTAAATTAACAGCTTTCAATTCAATTATCTAGCAAGACAAAACTACACATTTGATAAAACAGCATCATATAAACTAAAATAAACTTTTTTTTAAAAAACTATTCATACTACTATATACATCTATGTAATATAATACACTTGTATTCAAATAGCATTCAAATAATCTTGATATTAGGAACCAAGAGGAGAGAGAGAAATAAAAGACGTGAAAGAGGGAGAGAGAGTGAAAGAAAGAGAGAGAGAGAAAAAAAAAAAAAAAAGGAAGGCATATTTACATATTAATTTATTCAAAGTATGTAAAAATAAGTTCTAACATTCATTTAAATCAAAAACTTTGGCTAATATGGTTCAGACATTACATATATTAAGATGCATCTATTTTCTGTCATGTAAATGCAGTCAACAGCTTCCAAAAAAAACCTTGAATTGCTTGTATATGAGCATTTTACTCATACTCATTATTGTCAATAGAATAAAATATTATATTTATAGAAATTGTTATAAATTATACTGCATAGTTATGCAAATTCTCAGAAACACTTGCATTATTGTAAAAAGCCATCTGTATTTTGTATGTCTATACTACTGCTTTAAAATATATCACATGACAATTTCTTCCAGAATAGAGTTATAAAGTTATTTATGCTTGTCAATCAGATGAATTAAATGAGTTATAGTAATGTATATGTTTGGAACATAAGTTTTAACACAGATTAGTATGCTGCAGTCAAGTAGATTTTCAAAAACACTTGAATAAATGTTTCATTTTCTATGCCTTCTAAAATAAGACATTTACTTACTACAAGAAACTGCATCATTTAATATCATTATAACTGACATATTTTATGAATTATAACATAGATATTTAAGTAATTATATAAAATAACTCACATTTAAATGTTAAAGAGTTCATTTTCCTTCACATAGTCACAAATTCTGAGAGTTGAAGCTTTTAAAACACTCAAGGACACTGTTCATGAGGGCAGCACACATCCCAGATTGTCTCCCTTAACATTTGGCGAAACAACATTCATTTAGCAGTGTAAATGCATCTAAACATGACAGGTTATTACAGCCTCTATGTAAGTGAAATTAAGCCCAAAGTTATTAATAAGTAATAAAACTCAATATTTTTGTCCCAACTCAATTTTTATACAAATCTTATTATTTACTGTGTCTATATGATCAAAAGCATTTCTATATATTAATATGAAAAAAAAATAAAGAGAAAGAATAAAGAAAAGAAAAAGAGAGTAGAAAATAAAAGAGTGTAAAGCAGAAATAGAAAACATGTAAGAGTAAGCTATAAGAAGTATATACAATGGAATATTACTTACTGTTTATATTAATAGAGTTAAAAAT
This sequence comes from Protopterus annectens, assembly GCF_019279795.1. Lineage (NCBI taxonomy): Eukaryota > Metazoa > Chordata > Ceratodontiformes > Protopteridae > Protopterus > Protopterus annectens. Next base: position 1,505,439,072 of record NC_056725.1, read on the forward strand.
AAAACATATTATTTACTATTATTTAGTTCTAATTATTATTAGTTAAAACATGACAGATTATTTACAAACAAGCATAAGCAGTATAATCAAGAAAGTATAATTAGGAATAGCATTTGAAGAACATATAAACTTTTTACAAGGAATAAATATGTTATTATTCCATTTATCATATTTTCATTACTCTTCTCTCCCTGCCCTCCCCCACCCTTTACCCACTACATAATCTAAATAGAATGTCATTGTTTAAACAAAGAAAATAAGAAAAGGAGAAAAAAAGAGAAGAAAAAATGTATCAAATTACTGATCTTACTTCTCTTTTCAGAAAGAGAAACAAATTGAATAATAGCTTGTTATTAGTTCCTCAGATATTTTGACTGGTTATGAAACAAAACATTTCTTTGCACACAGAGAATAACTTTGATTAAATCTTTTCAGAATATTTGTGGCTTTCTGGAAATGCAGGAACTATATTTAAAAAGATTAATAATGAAGTAAAATGATGAGAGAAAAAAGAAAAAAAAAACATAGAACAAATCATTTGTTTTTTAGTCTCTTCTTCTTCTCTGAAGTCTTCCACAAAGTTTCAGTTGCCAGTCTCTTTAATGAAGGACAAGCCCATTCCATTTCCTCTATTTTATCCAAAATCTTATTTTTTTTGATAAACAGTAAAGCAGAGTCTAAGTCATCAAAATTTTAGGACCATCAGGAAGGAAGATTTTTAGCTTGGCAGGAAACAGAAGGTATGTTTTAAACTGTGCTTTTTTAAGCTCCCTTATTAGTGGCAGAAAAACTTTTCTTTTAGCTATTACCAAGGAAGAATAGTCATTGTCAAAATGCACAGTTGTCTCATTAATCTTAACAGGAGCTTTAGCCCAAGCAGATTTAAGAACCATCTCTTTATCAAAAGATGATAGAAATCTAACTATAACTGATCTAGGATAGTTTTTGTTAGAGTTAGCATTAGCTATAGATCTATGTGCTCTTTCAATACCAAAAGAGAATGCTTCTGGTAAGTCTAAAGTTTTAGGGAGCCATGTTGTTAAAAAAGAAGTAATATTGTTACCTTCAATATTTTCTGGCAGTCCAAAAATCCTAATGTTATTGCGCCTAGATCTATTTTCCAGGTCATCCAGCTTTGTTTGTAAATGTGTATTTTGTTTCAGCAGAAACTCAGTGTTGATTTCCTCTTCTTGGATTCTATTTTCCATGTCATTCACAGCTTCTTCTATGCCTGTCATCTGGATCTTCTGTTGTTGCAGGTCTATATGTAACAAGTCTATTTGTTTTGTAGTTTTTCTATGAAGGTATCTATTTTAGTATCCATTTTATCCATCTTAGCAGTAAGTTGCTGGATTATAGTTATCAGAGACTGAAGTTCTTTCTTGATGCTGGAGTCTTGAGAATTTGTCTTACTGGAACTCATTTCAGACTGATAAACTGACAGGAACATTTCCAAAGTGATTTCTGACAGGAATATTGTTAAAATTTCCTTTCTTTTTTAGATATAGTTCAAGAACTATATAAAACAAACATATTTAGAAAGAAAATTACTTCAAAAATTATTTTTTTAAGTAATTAATTCCTGTCAGTGTAATGAAATTGGTGGAGCTGAAGAAATCTGCTGCTATCCTGTGTTCATCCTTGGCCACGCCGCCGCTGACTCTATTTTTTGAAATCCTCAGTACATACATTATGGACCCCAAGAAATTCAAGCGAATATTATGGATTACGGTGAAATCCATAGCAAAATAAATTAAAAAAAACATATAAAAGTGCAGCCTGCTGTTAATATACTGCAACAAGCAGCAGCAATGCAAGCTATAAAAGAGGCTGTATCTGTGCACCCTAGAAGGCAGCCAGCTAGAGTCAGAACAAGGCTGCAACTAAACCTGTTGTCTGATCAGGAAATGATCAACAGATATTGTCTAGACAGATAAATGTTGCAGGCTATCTATAACATGTGTGCCCCACACATCTGTGCAGACCCTACAAGGAAACCCTATTCCCCTTGAAACCAAAGTCTGTCTCAGCCTGGGTGTACTTGCATCTGGAACATCCCAGAGACACATGGGAGATGCTGTGAGAGTATCATAATCAGCTGTCAGTCATATATTGTCAAAATTCCTGGAAGCAATGTGCAGCAAGTTTTATGACTGCATATACTTCCCATCCACCCACATGGAGTAGAAAAATGTAATCCACCAGTTCTACAACATAGCAGACTTTTTCTCCATGTACTCAGTGCAATAGATTGCACACACATACCTATCAAGACACCAGTGCATCCTGAAGCAGACTGATACATAAACAGAAAAAGCTGGCCATCCATCACCTGCAAAGTAGTGTGTGCAGCAGATGACAGCTTAACAAACATCATGGCAATGCATCCAGGAAGTGTCCATGATCCTGCCATTTGGAGGGAAAGTGGACTCAGGGTTGCATTTCAGTAAGATGAAGTTCCTGAGGGATTGCTACTGGATAAGTACAGGAATGCAGCTATGGTGCAATAGGAGGATCCCTTCTCAACAACATCTAGTCTAACCATAAGTATTTTTACTCCCCACAACAAGTGACTGTGGTTATCCACTTCAGCCATGGCTAATGACACTGCACCATGAACCATCCAACCCTGTAGAGGAGACCTACAACACAGCATATGCAACAACCAGAAACACAATAGTGTGTGTATTTGGTATATTGAAAGCTAGGTTCAGATGTCTGAACACATCAGCTGGTGCACTACAATACAAATCTAAGAAGGCAGCACAGATGATAACTGCATGTGCCATGCTCCACAACATGCTAACCCAAGCACATAGAGGTCTTCCAGGTGCACTTGTGGTAGAACTATCCCAAGAACAACAAATGTCTAAAGAGGACATCCCACAGTTATTGGAGCAGAAGAAGGAGGACATAGGGGACATAAGTCACAGGCATAGGCAATTTAGTGTATGACCACAAGTGCAGGCCCAGGCTCCAAGGCAATGTCTGACCCAAACATTTGAGTCATGACAAGCCACATGTACATGAGTATACAGACTGACCATTGATGCCCAGGTATTTCCCCATCACAGCAGCACAGATTGCATCTAATGGCAAGTACCCACTAGATGTACACACTGAGCATCACATATCACATAATTGTAACATATTCCAGCATGAACATATGCAAATGTGTCAAAACAATATCAGCTCAGGGCACAACTGATTCAAGTATACATACATATCACTGTATGGCAAACAATAATGGTCACACATCAGTGCTACACTTAGATATCTGTACAATATTATAACATTTTATTTATTTATTTATTGACATTCGTTTACCAGGATAGTTCACTGGGCCATTACGAGCCCATTTTCAGTGGAGGCTCAGGGAGAAAAGCTCTGAAAATTTTACATTTAACAAATAAGAACAATTAGTATAAATTGTACAAGCTAAATAGAAGAATTAAACAAATTAACTTCAAAAGAATCAATATCCATACATACAAAACTTACACATATGAGATAATAAATCAGCTTAGGAAATTTCTCTTATTACATTTAGTGTATGGATATTGACATTTGCTAGTAATTAAAGGTACAGGTACAGGGAATCTGTAACTTGCAAGGTGAAACTTACAACATGGTATAGTGATGAAGCTTCATAAAAGGTAGCCAGGCATATGTTACATATTGAGGAAAATAGAGTGAACGGATAATGTTTTAAGAATGTGAGAGGAGCTATGGGAGTAGAAGAGGTCATGATTTAAAACTAGGAGGTGTGGAACAGTTACAGCTCCATATGGAACAGAAGTGATACCAGAAGAGCATTCCAGTTCCTGGCAAGTAAATAAGAGATAAAAGTTGGCCTGCAGTTAGCTTTGGTTTGTGTATCTGTAGTAGATGTTGACTTTCAGATCTAGAGATCTTTTGGGAAGGTAGTTGGCAAAAAGAGTGGAAAGGGCAGGACAATCTGAAGGTTTGTATACTAGCTTATGTGCAGTTGATAGTTGTAGGTAGGAGAGATAGTGTGGTAGTTTGAGCCAATTAAGAGACTGTCATGCTATACAGTGGTGGGTTGAATAAGAGGCATTAGTAGTGAATCTAGTGAATTTGTTGTAACAAATGTCAAGTTTTGACTTTAGGGTAGATAGTAAGTTGGTGAGTAAAGGAGCACCATAGGTTAGAGAAGGTAGTAGATATGTGATAGTAAGGGTATTTTTAGTTTAAGGGCTGAGAAAGTATTTGTGTCTGTAAAATATGTCAAGTTTTTGCTGAGTTTTATTGATGTTGTGTTGAACAAGTAGGTCACATTTTAGGTATTTGTCTTATTATTACTTCTAGTAATTTAGTGTAGGAGACTAGTTTGGTTGGTGTATTACTGTGGGAGAGTATAGTAAATTGCTCCCTGTTTAAAAGGGTATTTTTTGCGGGGTAAAAACAATTATCATGGTTTTGGGTTGAGTAGCAGGTGATTTTTTTGCAAGCCAGTTTTCTATGAAGGAGAAGGCATGTTGAGTATAATATTGGAGTTTGGGAGTGGAGTCAGCTGAACATATGATGGTTGAATCTTCAGCATATTGAATAAGTGAGCCACGAGTGAGTGATGGTTGTAAATTGTTGATAAAGATGCTAAATTGTAGGGATTCTAATATAGACCTCTGGGGCACACCGATAATGTTGGGGAGATAAGAAGAGAGGGGGGAGTTCCATTTCACTGCTTGTTCTCTGTTTGATAGGTAACTGCTGAACCAATTAAGTGATAAGGAGGAGAGTCCAGTTTGAGAGATCTGGTTTAAAAGAAGTGGATGAGAAAGTGTATTGAATGTTTTTGAAAGGTCCAAAAATAGGGAAGAGACAAAATCACAAATATGACAATAGTGAAACGAGAATTTTGAAATCAGGAAACACCGAACTGACAAAGTTTAACCAGGGCAAGTAAACATGCCCAAAACAACATGGGCACTCAATGTACCATCTGAAAACCACCTAGGTGGGGGATACACTCTCCACACCTCCCAAACTATATATACCAATTCTGGGACTGCACTACAGTGGAGAAAGGACATAATTCCCCATGTTACTTGCCCTGGTTAAACCTTGAAGGGTTCAGTGTTTCCTGTTTCGTGATTCTCATCTCAGGATTGTTGTCTTTGTGATTCTGGGCTTTTGGGATATAGAAGGAGACCCACTGAGACACATCATGAACAACATCATGATCACTGGATGGGCTGCTGGATGATAAAGACAGTTGATGTGCTGCAAGATACAAAGACACAGATCAGGACAGTGCCTTCAGCACATGATGAATCTCAAACACACTTGGTGCATATACTTCACTGCAATGTTACACATACTAATGGCTTCACCTGCAGACTACTGTATGTATGTTTCACAGAATGTACATAAAATAAGTAAGTGATCTGTTTATATGGCCAACATACATGACATATGTAGTGTACAGAAAAAAAACCCTTGCAGACACTCATGGGAATATGGTGGGGTTGCACAAGGATGAACTTCAACTAGTGCAAGGAAAAAAGTAGCATTACTGACCACATCATGTATATCATTAACCAGGTGAGAACAGTTAAAACATACAGAATGTGTGACAAACACATACCAGTTGTACTGTATGTGCACTTGAGGAAGCTGATGTAGACTGACCTAGGAATGATAAGAAGGACACTATTAATGGAGGACAACTACAGGATTAACAGCAAGGACATGTATGAAACATACATTATATCATACCACTGACAGACCCCTGCTGTGTAGAGGTTGTGGGTTGTACTGTGAATCCTGCAGTGGTAATGTAAAGAGAAAGACAGCACAGTCATGTATTTAGCAAAAAGAATACTAACAGCATCACATATACAGCACAGTAACACGGGCTGCAAATACTCATGTGATGGACTTTGCAGTTGTACACCAGATGGGCCTGTATTGGCAAAACTGTTTATTATCATGTGCATTACATATTGTTGAAAGCTATGACAATGTTGCTGTAATATACCTGGTTTGTCTGCACGTGAAGATGCATGGCTTGCCCTTCACTGGATGTACCTGTAGTGTCAAATGGTAGGGAAACAACAATATAACAATGAGCAGCAGTGCCATGAAATGATATGCAGACACAAGCAAGGTAGTGTTCACAGTAATAGTATAGAGACACACACCTTCAGATCCCCATTGTAGGCCCAAAGTAGATGGGCCTGTGAATATTAATGCAAAGAGCACAACACATTTTGTTTGGACTTCTCTGTCAGTAATTCATTTGTATCAATACATGTAATCATACTTACATTCATCATCCTTGTCCTGTGTGGAAGTGTGTTCATGGATCAGCGGTGCTGCTGTAAATCAAAAACAGCAGCAGATGCATATGCATGCTACAGCAATATGCAGTGATTGTTAAATGCACATTCCTGTAATGGAAATAAATACATACATGTTCATCCTAGAAACCCAGCATCAATCCCAGCACCTTGAATGTGTTGCTCCACTCTTGCTGTATGCAGTGATGCCAGATATATTGTGATGTCATTGGGGGGCAAATCGTGGTTTAACACTGGTAGCATCCCTCGAGCTCTCATAACATGTTACTCTGTTGACTGCATGAAGAATTATGTCCAAGCAGCATCATCTACAGGCCTCACAGGATTGGTTGTGGCCTCCAACCACAGATTGTGTTGGTGAGGTCTATCCAGAATTCATTTCTCCAAACAGTATCACCAGAATGGCCTAGGAGTCTCCTTCCATGTTGGCAAAGAGCATCAATTATGATGTCATTTTCCTTAGTGGAGAAGTTATCACTCTGAAGATGGTTGGCCATCTGAAAGACTGTGATACGCACATGACAATATTCATGTTTTTGGCCATTTATGCACCTCATACTGTGAATAGCATATGTCAACATAATCAGGTTGAGGAGACTCTGGAGAGGTGGATATATGCTCTAGAGAGCAGAGGAATGAAGGTCAGCAGGGCTAAGACAGAATATATGTATGTAAATGAGAGGGAGGGTAGAGGAATGGTGAGGATGCAGGGAGTAGAGTTGGTAAAGGTGGACGAGTTTAAGTACTTGGGATCAGCAGTTCAGAGTAATGGTGAATGTGAAAGAGAGGTGAAGAAGAGAGTACAGGCAGGGTGGAATGGGTGGAGAAGAGTGTCAGGAGTGATTTGTGACAGATGGGTACCAGTAAGAGTGAAAGGGAAGGTCTACAAGACAGTAGTGAGACCAGCTATGTTATATGGGTTGGAGACAGTGGCATTGACAAAAAGGCAGGAGTCAGAGCTGGATGTGGCAGAGTTAAAGATGTTAAGATTTGCACTCGGTGTGACTAGGATGGATAGGGTTAGGAATCAGTACATTAGAGGGTCAGCTCATGTTGGACAGTTTGGAGACAAAGCAAGAGAGATGAGATTGCATTGGTTTGGACATGTGCCGAGGAGGGATGATGGGTATATTGGGAAAAAGATGCTAAGGTGGAGCTGCCAGGTAAGAGGAAAAGAGGAAGGCTTAAGATAAGGTTTATGGACCTGGTGGGAGAGGACATGCAGGAGGTTGGTGTGACAGAGCAAGATGCAGAGGATAGGAAGAAATGGAATGAGATGATCCGCTGTGGTGACCCCTAACGGGAAAAGCCGAAAGATGATGATGATTCTTAAATAAGGAGAAACGTCTTTCCTTCCTTTCAGAAAAAAATCTTTGCCTTTGTAATATTATTTTTACCTTTTCTCTGGACTTTTCATACATCTGTTTTTCTATTTCCCTTATGTTGTCACCTTTTTTTCTAGTCCTTTCCCATAATTCTGTAAACTTTCTTTATATTTCACCTCATTTCCTTTTTATTTTCTTTCCACTTCAAGATGCATTTTTATGCTTCTGCCTGTATACTACCCACCACCATTCCCAATTTTATAAAATGGTTTCATTATCATTATCATATGATAATTTCATAATATTTCTTTCTCAGTTATTGTTGTCTCCTCCTTTTAAACTCTGCAGTTAAGTTCTTTAGCCCTTCCCCTCTTTCATTATTTAATTGTCTCCACCTGTTCTAGCACATACTGCCATCTGTACCCTCTATTTCTTTCATGTCTTTAAAATAAATTACATAATCAGTTTCAATATTAAAAATTCCCCTTTTATATGCCCATATTCTTCCAACTGTTAAATCTCAATATTTTATTAAATCCCTTAACATCTTAATATCCTGTGCATTTTTTCCTGTTTTTTTCCTTAGGTTACAGTTAAAATCTGTTAATATAATTTATTATTTCTTCAAACAACTGTTTTCTCCCTATCATATTAGTAGATGCAAAAATCCCTATTAATCTTATAGATTTGGTCTCATTTTCATATCATATGTCACTTTCCTTCCTGATATTACTATTGTAACATCTAATATTCTTATTTTTCCTATTATAGAACATGTCTCATTTCCTTCCAATCAATTGCCCCCCCCCCCCATACTGCCTGTATTATTTTCCATTTTATTCTTTTTTTTTTACATCTGGTATCAAGCAATCAAAAACATCTATATGTATTTCTTACATCATTCCACTGTCACCAAACCTGTTAATTTCTCATGCTATTCACGTTTACTGCTAAAGTTCTTATACCTTCCTTTTTATTGCTTTGTACGTGCTTTACTTCCAGATCTTATTTTTCTTTTCCTTCTCTTAAGTATCTCACCAATTGATTTTTCAGTCTTATTTCTTCTGTCCCAATTTCTCCATCTTCATCATTTTCCCTTTCTAAAATTGCAAGTATTTTCTTGTTCTATTGATATTCTCATACTGAACTGTTATTGCTTCTCTAAGTGCTTTTTTATTGTTTAATCTTTCTTCAGTATCCACTGTCCCATACCATTTTTACCATCAACATCTGCTGTATAACATTTTCTACTATATATCTTTCTTCTGAGCTTTCTTCTTTATCTACTCTTACCTCTTCTAATATGGGACAATCAAACCAGAAGTGTCCAAATTCTTTACATTTTCTACAAAAAGTCTTACAGTTTTTGCTTTATGTCCCCTTTCCCCACATTGGCCACACCTTCATTTGTTACAGTCGTATACTAAATGGTTTTCATCTCCACAGAAATAACATGGTTTGTGTTGCCCCCAGTACTAATAAAGTCTCTCTTACCATTCACAATTATTTCATTTGAAATATGTTGAATTTTCCCATCCTTATCCTTTGCTACCCAATCTTCCCAACATACCAGTCCATAATTTTCATCACTTTTTTTATTTCATGTACTTTACTAAATTCTGAAAGAAAAAAAAACAGTTTTAACTCATGCTCATCCATCTTGTCTAAAGGTAGTCTCAAGGTCTGAAACAAATTGTCGTTCCATGGTGCCACTGCATTTTTTTTACAGTCTCAGTCATAATTGTTTTCTATCAAGTTAAAACTTTCAAATGTCAGTTCACAAATATTTCACCTCCCAAATCAATCAATGATCTTATGTCTTTAATGTTAAATTCTAATGGTAAAATAGTACTATCCAAAATATCCAAAATGTCATACCTGTTCAACTACCATCACTTTTACTTTTTACTCTTACAACTGGTTGTCTTCTCTGTGGCTGTTGAGAAATTTCTAATGTTTGTCCCTACTTAGTTCCTTCTTCCATTCCATTCCATTGTTTGTGTTTACAATCTCTTAGTTTTTTATTCCTGTAACACTCTGTCCACCATGTCACTGCAATTAGTTTCTTCTCCTTCATTTGGCTGCATAGTTCATCAAATTTATCAGCACTTGTGTCTCCAGTCCTCCACTGTCCAGCTCTGTAACAGTTACTTCATCTCCTTCTCATTCCTCCAGGAAGTGTTCCCCTTCTGCTTTGCCCAGTTCTGCTCCATTCTCTTCTATCATATGATTCCTGGCACTGCAGTAACAGCCCTTCATCACCATGTGGCACCTCCAGTGAGTGCTTCACTTCCTGTACTCCAAACAGTAGGGGATGTTTCTCAATGCCTTGTACAACTTTCCTTTAGTAGTCTAAATACCACCTCAGGCCTCCCCTGAAAATAAGCTACTAGCCTAGTGGGGCTAACCCAGCTAACAAAGGACAAATAAATAAATCATCAACTGTTGTGCACTTCAGACAGCAAACAAACAAGCAAACAAATAAATAAATATTAAAGGGGGAATTATTTCCAAGAGTGAAACTAAAATGACTGGGGCAAGTCTCAGTGCACCCCAACACCTCCTGCAAATTATATACACCAACTCTGAAATCACACAACTGCAGAGTAAGGGTGAATTCACAGACCCTATTGTATTGCAATCTCATACAGAAAGACAAGATGCATAATGCATTATGTTTTATAGGTAGTTGCATGATATCCATTTTAATGATATTTCACAAAAAAGGTTAATTGAAAGGGGTCACAGTAGGGAGAATTCCTCCATTTTCTCAAGGTACAGTGACCCACAGTGTAAATGTATCTACGAGCACTGCACCTGTGAGGAAAAATACAGGCAGTTAGAAGAACAAGAAAAATAAATGATCAGAAAGCAAGGCATCTCCAGTTGGGTCAGTACAGTTTATTTCATTGTGTAGCTGATTTGGTTGACTGACTGACAAAATACACCAATGAGTACAGGACTTTTATATAGTTCTTGACAAATGCAGTCCTGGCTCTTTAGATATACATTGTGTCCTAAGTTGGTCATGCAATGTGTCCATAGTTGGTCAAGCAGCTATTTTAAAAGTTGTTTTACAAGTTATTTTAAAAGGGCTGTTACAGCAGACTATTTTTTGTAACAAGTACAGAGGAATCATTTCTTGCCTCAGCTTGCTTTGTCATCATATGTTCTTACTGCTTAATTGTATTATCATAACATTTCTAATGAGAAAGACTATTTATTATTGTTACAGCTGCAGTTTACATTATTGCTACTGTTGAATAATTCAGAATTAATGAAAGTTTACAACTTACAAAGTAGTACAATATAAAAGCTTAATAAAAACTTCATATAAAATCTGTAGCTTTGCAGCATGTATATGCAAGGCACAACATCTGCTCCTGTCATTCATTCTGTAGACAACATATGAAATAGAATAATATACATTTTCTTATTCTTCGATGTTTGTAGTATATATGCACATATTAGAGAGCATGTATTTTATATTCTGTTTATTCTTTACACATATAGTTTAGGAATGTTTTGACATAAATAGAAAAGTACTGATTAATACATGTTTTATACAACTTCTAATAGAAGAGCTATTCCCTGCTGTTACAATACATCAATACAGGGTTGGGAGGGTGGCCTAATGGTTAAGGTGTTTGCCTTACAAACACAAGGTGCAGGGTTTGAGTCTCACAAGGGATAATTGGCTAGGCTTAAAATGGCTCGCAAGGGCAGCTAGCTTAGTACTAACCTATGAACCTAATCAGTGTATGACCCTTGTTTCAGGCTGATGTGACATTTCCATTTTATTTTTTTCCTATCAAGTAGCTGAGCTAACAACTCTAAAAACCACTGCAAAGTCTTTTCCATCTGTTGTCTGATATTTGATTATTAGAGGAATTATTTTCAACATAAATATTTGCTTATATTAATAATTATGCCTTGATAAAGAGGAATAATTCATAAGCACTATCTTATGTTGGCTGATGCTCTTTTAGCCAGGCTTTGTATTTCCATGCAGCTTTGCATTATTTTATGTCACTGGCATTCACATAAATAGATTGTTCACACATGCTGCTCAATGAAGATTTCTGTAAGTTGGTGTCTCAACATTGCTTGAGATCCCAATGCTATAACACACAGGTATCTATGGTAAATGCAAGTTGGAAGAGTGCATACAGCACTGCATGGGTGAGAGGGAGAGATTCCAAGTTCCAGCAGAAAAGTGTACATTTTAAAATAAATTTGTCAAATAGAGATTTTTATTACAAATCCATAAAAACAACTGTCTTTTAAACTTATATTGTCTTTTTTGAATATATAACTTTGCCTGCAGTATCTTACATTTCAGACTGTATCTGCACCAAGTGTCCCTGCATCTGTTATAAATGAAAACTGGGTCTATAGAGTACTACCATAGCTGTTGAATTCTTTGTAAGATTGCAAATTTAGTCTCTTCATATTAAATTTTGATTTTTTTTCTGCCGTAAACAAATAGTCTGTAATGAATACCTCATAGTTACATAAATGTCAGACATGAATCTAGTGACAGTTTTACTCATGAAGAATTTTGGCAAAAAATGGTATTCTTAGTATATCTGAACTGCACCTGGGCTATGATACACTGGTGGGGTCAGTGACTTACTTTGAGAAAAGTATTAACATCCATATAAATTTATACCAGTGGGGGGGACATTTGGCCTTTTTATTACTTTGCTGAATAATTGTGATGGAATGCTTGGTTTGAAAGCTGACCAGCAAATGTATGTATCAATAATAGTATAGCATAAAGTTAGCATATTGATTAGTAGAGCGCAAAGCAAAATGAAAAGCAGAAGCAAGCATCTCATTTGATATGGAAAATACATACAATTTATATTGGACCCATAGAAAGCACATAATCTATAATGTTTGTATCGGAACAGCACAAATAACTAATGCTTTAGTTTTTTAAGAATTCCACCTATCCAAGAATGCACATCTGTGTGCCTACATAAGGAAGCAACAATAAAGGACAAAGCTGACACGTGTACCTTGCAACTTCAATTATTTCATCACATTTTACAATTTTTGTCCTTATATTTTCTCTTGCTATGCAGAGATTTATTTACATATATATTTTATAATTTGTTGATCAGGGAGAACAGTAATCCAAGTGGGCCATGTATAGGCTCTGTCTAAGAGAAGTACAAATTTTCCACATAAATTATATAAACAAATTGTATAAACAGTGGTGCACAACTGTAAGTGACAAAAGCATAAATTCAGGAAATAGTAAAAACATTGAAATATAATTTCAGGGAATACAATTAACTAATAAAATACATTAAAACATTACAAACAATAATGTGAAACTGGAGATTACCTAAGTCACCAAGTGTAGTAGTGCAAACCTTGACAGCAGTCACTGGTTATAATCAAATTAAGCCAGATTCAAACTATCAAGTGAAAATATGATTGAGAGAGAGAGAGAGAGATAGTAGGTACAGTATGAAACCTTATAGGATTGCAAAAGATTGCCATGTCTGGTTAAGGTTTCATACAGTTGCCAGGCTGCCATTTTCTCCATCATACTCTGTAAAAAGGTAGACTAGAAATAGATATGTTGTTTCCCAGGTGCATGCAATGCAGAAATAATTCATTGTAAACAAAAGTAATTACATTTTGCGTTAGAAGAAAATGTATTCAAATAATAATAGAAAAGTTTGTCTACAAGGAATAATGAATGTTCCCATTAAAGAGCAGGTCATGTTTTTTTCTCAGTCAAGAAAGAAACATGTAGGCACAGGATAAAAACTGCCTAAGGCAGACCGAATTAACTTGATGATTCATGTGGTCATGAAGTTTTTAGGTAGATATATACCATGGTGCTGGATGGACAAAGCCATCAGAAAGATGGTTTGCTATGATGTACTTTAATAGGGGTACCCACTACCAGAAGATGGCAGTCTTTTTGGTGAGGATCTTGCAGACTCTTTATACTTTCTTTGAGATAAACACCTCTATAATGAAAAAAAAAATGGGATACACAATGTCTATCACCATAAGGAGCTCAGCAGGGCAATTACTTGTAACAAGCAAATTAGGTAATTCAAATAAATTTTTGATGGAGATGCTTTGCAAAGTAATCTGTACATAGGGACTTTGTTTCTAACACACTGCCATGGTTTTTAGCTTCTGAACAGATATGCACCCTTGGATAGGAAGAACTCTTTAAAATGTGAAGCATTAGTATTCCAGTAAAAAATAAAACTGTTGGAAAACATGAAAATCTCCTTTTCAAACATCCAGTTTTCTGCTTGTCTTTTTTCTGAGAGTAAGAATGCATTACAAGAGATGAAACCACTAAATAGCTATATGTGTTATGTCATCAGTCACTAGTAAAACAAAGTGGTGTTGGTTACAACATGGCTAGGATATTTATCACACTTAAGCAATTTTAGAATAAAAAAACGTTGTGATGAAGTAATGTAAAACAATCATATGCATGTGCCTAGGGGAGAAATTTCTAAATGGTATTTTTACAGTTAACAAAGTTGATGAGTTAAGGAATATAAGGCAGGAAATAGTAATGTGTTTTGCAGTTGTAATGGATACAGTGTAGTATGGAAACACTCAGCAGTAGAGTTCCTGTGCATGCCATAATCTCTACTGTCTAAAATATACATTGATACAGCTATATAAACATACTTAAAGATATATGGAGAGCCAGCCAGAGCTGCAGTTGCTATGACCATCCCATCTGATGTTACATGTATGAAACCATGAAACAGGCAAAACCACAAAGAAAAACGAAAAAAAGGTACCAACTGCAGACAAAATGGAGACTGAAAAACTTTTACTGGTTAGCGCTTTCATGCGAACAATCCTCGCACTTCCTCAGACAGTTTTACAAGCAAAATACATCAAGCTTATATGCTTAACAATATTAATTAAACATTTAATCAATAAGAATAAACAAGCATTAAAAAGTCAATTAAACCTTATTATAGAACAATTATTAGGAAGACATTACTTTAAAAAAATGTACTTCATATAGAAAAGTAAAATTATATGAAAAACAAAACCAACACCTAAAATCTTTATGTATTATTTATAATATTGTATAATAATTAACCTAAATATTATTATTGAATGATGAAACGCTACACAATTCATATATATACTGAATGAATAATAAATATTAATATCTGGAACAAGTAAATTATCTTAGATTATCTTAAAAGAGCCTTAAGTTTCAAAAGACATTTAATAGAACAGGTCTCATTGAGACCTGTTTTGAGCTGCCAAAGCAGCTCTTGTTCCTCTAATAACAGATTCCAAGGTCCTCCTCTGGGGTCTTTAGTAATCTTTTGCACTACCATAAATAAAAATTTATGATTATTATTGTCTATTATATGTTTTTTTCTTAGAAATGGCGTGTAGATGTTCATATATACGCTGCTTAAATTGGCGTTCCGTCTTGCCAAAATAATAAGCATGGCATAGTTGACACACTGCTAAGTAAACTACCCCTTCAGTTTGGCAATTGTATTTATTATTAATAAAATATTTAACGCCTCTAATATGAAATGTGGACCCTGTTTGTATGTATTTACAGTAACTACAGTGTCCACATTTAAACATCCCTCTATTGGGTTTGTATTGTTGAAGAGGACGTTCAAATAATGTCTTTAATGAAGGTGTTCTCTTAAAGACCATTAAAGGTCTTGTGCCTAGAACATCACGACATTGGGAATCCTGTAAAATTAATTCCCAGTTAATGTTAAGGATGTTCCTAAACTCTAACATAAGATCATTATATTGTGTTGATAAACTTGATCTATAATTAATAATACTAGAGGGTTCGATCCTGTTATCAATAATAGACCGTGAATTATCTATATCAGAAACCTGTGTGTTTATGTGATTATTAATAAATAAAGGAGCTAGTGTACCATTTCTTCTCTTATGTTCAACTTCTTTCATTAAATTGTTAAACATTTTGGAAGGATAGTCTCTGTTTAGAAACATTTGTTTAAGAAACCAACACTCTTTTTCAAATAAATGGTCTTCTGAACACATACGTGATGCATGGACCAATTGTCCTTTAACAATGCCACACTTTTGAAAATAAGGATGGTAACTAGAGAAATGTAAAAAGGGATTACTATACAAAGCCTTTCTAAAAATACTGGTGACAAAACATTTCCTAGAAACATCTTTACTAATCAATATATCTAGGAAATTAATGGATGCATCATTTAATACAAAAGTAAATGCAAGTAAAGAAGTCAATTCATTCATTGTTTTCATTAATTCCTTGATCTGTTCCTCACTGCTGTTAATAATCATGAAGATATCGTCTTGGTACCTCGTGTACCATACCACTATTTGTTGAAATAGAACATCTTTGAACAAATATGTATGTTCCCAGAATGCCATGACTGTGTTAGCGAAGGAACCCCCACATGGGGAACCCATCGCAACTCCAGTTTTTTGCAGATATATTTTGTCCTTAAATATAAAGTAATTATTGCTCAACACCAAGTCTAATAAGCTAATGAGCAAGTCAATATCTTGGCCAGGGTAATGCTTGAGTAAAAGAAATTCTCTTACCCAGTAAAGCCCAATGTCCTGAGGTATGACTGTATACAAGTTGCTGACATCAGCAGTAACAAACTTGTAATTGTTGTTAAAGGGAATAGAGTTCAAATGTTTTAGAACATGCCACGAATCTATACAGATCTGTGGCTCTGTTTTGAGAATTTCTTTTAATTTTTTATCGACCCATTTAGCGCAAGCATATGTAATTGACTGCCGACCGACAATAATGGGTCGAAAATTTAAATCATGAATCCCTTTATGCAACTTGGGCACCCCAAACATTACTGGAGTCAAAGGTGCTGGCATACTTAAATAGTGGTACAAATCTAAGGTGACGCTCCCTTCAATGAATAGATCACTTAGAATACTTTTGATTTTTGAATGTGCTTGATTAAGCTCATTTTTAGAGATCTTTAAATAACTGTCAGATGCCAACATTAATTCCATCCTACTGTTATAATCTGCTTCGTACATGAGAACTGCCCCCCCACCTTTATCGGGTTTCATAACCCGTATTTGCTTATTTTTAACTGACTGAATCATATTAATAACTTGCAAATTCTTGTCAGAGCTAGAGGTAAATTGTTTAAATAAACCCCTCAAGTGGATTTCTGATATCCTTTCAAAAACTGCTAAATTAGTATTGAGTGGTGGGTTGTATGTACTGGGTATGTGTTCGTCATTCAGAATCTGATTACATCCTTTGAATAGTACATTTAAATTTAATTTCTGCGTGTATAACTTTAAATCACAAAGCAAACACCCAATATTAAAATTGTTAGGCAATGCATAATTAAAACCTTTAGACAATAAGTCAATAAATTCTATGGTAGGTAAAAAAGCAGTATAATTATAAACTTTGAAGTCCATTTTACTATTAGATACAATTAGAGGCATACCATGTAAACAGTCCTCGGTTATTTCTTGCGACGGTTGTACCCTTTCCTGTTTTGATTCCTCTTGTTGTTTTTGTTCATGTTCGTTTTGGAAAAATTGCGGGTTTGTTGTTGAAAACCCGATGATGAGGAGGCTTGGTTGTTAGCCCTGTTTTGCTGTTGAATCCTTTCACTTCGTCTAATATCCGACGATATATTGCCACTAGTTTGTTGTTGTGCTTCCAATAGTGGTGGAAAATGTTATTAGAGGAACAAGAGCTGCTTTGGCAGCTCAAAACGAACGCATTTGCTCCTCCAGGTCTCAACGAGACCTGTTCTATTAAATGTCTTTTGAAACTTAAGGCTCTTTTAAGATAATCTAAGATAATTTACTTGTTCCAGATATTAATATTTATTATTCATTCAGTATATATATGAATTGTGTAGCGTTTCATCATTCAATAATAATATTTAGGTTAATTATTATACAATATTATAAATAATACATAAAGATTTTAGGTGTTGGTTTTGTTCATATAATTTTACTTTTCTATATGAAGTACATTTTTTTAAAGTAATGTCTTCCTAATAATTGTTCTATAATAAGGTTTAATTGACTTTTTAATGCTTGTTTATTCTAATTGATTAATTGTTTAATTAATATTGTCAAGCATATAAGCTTGATGTATTTTGCTTGTAAAACTGTCTGAGGAAGTGCGAGGATTGTTCGCATGAAAGCGCTAACCAGTAAAAGTTTTTTAATCTCCATTTTGTCTGCAGTTGGTTACATTTTTTTCGTTTTTCTTTGATGTTACATGTATATTTCTTTCTTTCATATATCCCAGCAATTGTACTTCACAAATCTACACTGAATTTACAAAGTGTGATTTTAAATGTATTGAAATGATGAAGTATTGTTCAAGATAATTATACTTTAACCAAACATCTAGTACAATCTTCATTAGAACATTTTTATCCTACTGCCATCTAGCCTAAAATAAATTGACATTTTGTAATCATAAAGGATGAGGTACAAGACTTCCAATAATGCGAAGCTCTCCTTCAATTCAACTCCATCTTTCTAAACATTCTGAACTTCCTTGACCCTCCTTGAACTGTCAGAGTCAAATCACAGTGTTCCCCTTGGCTCTCCTACTCTACTCGGTCTCTTATCCATAACACAGATTGAGCCTGGAAACTTTGGACTAAAACCAAACACTACCAGCAATACAGAGAACTCCAAAATTTAACCAAGAAACACATAAAATCTGACAAAAAGAACTACTATCTCTCACCCAAAAATACTGAACCCAGGAACTCTAAAACATTTTGGAATGCTGTCAACAAAAGTCTCCACCCAGGAAGTCCTTCAACTCCCAACCCCTGCCCCAATGACACACCCCTTGAAACTGCTTCAGTTTTCAATTCTTACTTCATAAATACCATCAGCAAACTTATGCAAACTGTCTACCCAAGCAGCCCCACACCCCCTACCACCCCCGACTGTAAAACAGTTCTTTCTCACTAAAATCCATTCCAACCAGCTACATTAAAAACTTCTTATCAAACTTAAATCAGGTTCCCCTTCAGCTGACAACCTGCCACTTCTCTTCCTAAAAGCTGCTGCTGACTCCATAGCATATCCTGTGTCCATCCTCATAAACCACTCAATTAGTGAATCCACTGTTCCTGCCTTCTGGAAAAAGTTCCACGCTATACCAATCCACATAGGTGGAGATTCTGTTGAGCTCTCTAATTATTGACCTATTGCCATACTCTCCCCCCTTTCCAAAATTCTTGAGCACTGTGTTTATAAACAAATCTCAGCTTATCTTACTCATGAAAACTTATTTACCCCTGCTCAACATGGCTTCCACCCCAATACAATACCACAACTGCACTTATTTCCTTTTCTAACTCCATCTCCCTACCTAGAGACAATGATAAACTAGTGTACTGCATCTTTTTAGATCTCTCCAAAGCCTTTGACACTATCACCCCATACTCCTCTCCAAACTCTCAGAGCTTAACCTCTCCTCAGCAACTGTCTCCTGATTCAGGAGCTACCTCACAAACAGACTGCAATCTCTAAAATGGCTGTCTGCTCTTTGTCCTTCTCTCTCCATCAAACTGGGTGTCCCTCAAGGCTCTATTTTAGACCTCCTCCATTTTAACATTTTTACTAACCAACTTCACTCATCCTGTCCTCAGTCTTCCCGCATACTGTTCTATAGAAACAAAAGGTTCCTCACACCCATCTCCAGGATCTCCCTAGCCCAAGCTTACCTTCTCCCCAACCTCTTTTACAGCTCTCAAATTTTAATCAACTTACAGTCTTCACTACTTTCCAAACTTGAAACTACCTACAACAAAGCTGCTAGATTTGTAGCCAATCTGCCCAGAAGATCACACCACTGTCATGCTCTCCAGACACTCAGCTGGCTAAAGTTGATCCTGATCAACTCTTATTTACCCAACTTCTCATCACCCATACTATTTTGAATAAGCCCTCCTTTTGGCCTAGCATTTCCTCATTTGTCTCCCTCTATAAGCCCCCTCGATCCCTCAGAAGCCCCGACCAATTTCTCTTACAAATTCACAAACCTAATAAATCTATTGGACAGAATCTCTACAGCTACTTCCTTGCTCTTGCATGAAACAAGCTCTTTATGAACATTAGAAACATTTCCTACATCATTGAATTCAAGAAAAGTCTCAAAAGGTACCTTAATAGCACATGGTTTTGCCTCTGTAATCATGCCACAAGAAACCACCCTCTTTTTTCACTATCCTCTCTATTCCTCCCTTCCCTGCTACCATAACTCACTTAACTGCTCTGTATTGTACAATTACCCTCTGAAGATAACCCACTGTGTTATGTTAATTCATTCAAATGTTTTGTTATGTATTTCTTTGCTATGTTTTTTTTTCAGTGTTATAATGCTGCTTACTATATTGTACTGTGGAGATTTATCTACATTTGCTTAACTGGTTTATTGTAAATTACTCACTGTATTCATCTTCAATTTTGTAAATTATCTTGCTTACTTGTACTGTGGAACTTTTCTCCCAGGGCTTCCACTGAAAAAGGGCTTTTGCTCAAATGGACTATCCCAGTTAGCAAATGCCAAATAAATAAATACAATAAATTTGGATATCTCATGGCAGGAAAACAGATACTTGCTTAAAGTAGATGGAAAAAGAAGTCAGTTTCATTTAAATGTATATATCTATATACTGCAAATACAAAGTAAAAATGAGAAAGAAAGAAATGGTGCGTTACACTCATGCAGTTTATTCCCCTAGTGCATTGGCAAAATCTTCCAGGGAGGATAAAAAATAAAAACACATACGCCATGTAAACAACACAGGAAATTATATCATAATTAATACACAAACAATAATACCTGACATACTAGGCATTACCAGGAAAGCAAGGCCTGCACAGGAATGGCTTAAATTCCCTTATAATGCCCAGCGTGGAGATCATCATTAAACTTAGAGATTGGGCTATCTGTGAATTTGTTTTATAATTATTGCTATTATTTGTGTATACCTTTTTACCTTTTTACCTTTTTGATGTAAAATAGTTCTTCTACTTACTGTAGCATATATAACTGTTGTTGGAGAAAGTATTTTACACTAAAATATAGGTTATATATTTAATGTTTACACATGTATGCTGGTATCTCACTGAGGATTAAAGTTAGTCAGTAATGCCAGACATTAGAGTTTCAAACTCCTTATTGTTTGAGCAATGCATGCTGATGAACCACCTGTTGAAGTCAAAAGAAGTTGACATGTACTTTCTCTCTCTCTCTTTCACTCATGTTGTCATTTTTCACTCTATCTCTGTCTCTCTCTCTCTCTCTCACACACACACACACACACACACACACACACACACACACGCTACTTTTTTATTTATCTTTTTACACTTACCATGTTTAGCAAACATAAAGAAATTGTGTCTAAGCTTCACAGAACCTTAATACACTGCTGTAAAGCAACATAATGTTTTACTAGGTATTACCTGTACATTAATACCCTACTAGAGAATGTTTGTTCTGAAATCAGGGTAAAAATATGTGTGCTACCCATTCTCTAAAATCAGTCGAGAAATATTTTTCAGTTACAACTTTGATTTAAGCCATGAGGTGGCAATGTATGGAACTTTAATATCAGAAACACTTTTTCTTATACTGTAAATGCCTTTCAGACAATAGCAAAGTCACAACATGATTAACTTCTTCAAACAGCACTTTCAAAGCAATCAAATTATCTTTTTGGTATTCATTATAATTATCTGCTAATGGACTTTCTTTGACATTTTTCAAGTATGTTTCTAAGATGCCAGTTAAGTCTGGTAGAAAAAGTGCTTTTAGTTTCACCCACATAAAGCAACTTACAGGGACACTAAAATGTATAAATCATTACATAAGTTACAGAATTATATTTACCCCTTATAGCCAGTGTTATGTTATTGATCAAATCAAACTTTCTACAATGCATTGAACAAACTATGCAGTTACAGCTGCGAGACAGTGCTCCTGTGGTCCCGACAAAATAATTAATCATAAGACAACTGGAAACATTTTTACTCCTAGAAAAAGAAAATAAGGGAATGCTACATAAACATGCATTCGATATCAAATCCATTTGAACAATTTTTTCAGTTGTTTGTAATTAGTGAGAGAATGTCCTTGGGTAAGACATTGAAAAATACACAATTATTTATTCTTATTATTTAAATTAATTCTATCTGAAACTTCTCAATTCTCATTTTTTTCAATAGTTATACATATGAGCTATATAAGCTGATCTCTGATTAGTGGAAGCTTCTCTACACAGCAGGAAAAATATCATTTTCTGTACAACCTGTATTAAAAAAATCTACTAACTTACCAAATTGCTTTAAAAAGTCTTCCCTCCTATAATGCAATATACTACCTCACAAAATTCTTCCTTATATAAAGAAGACATAAAATATTCAAGGTGAAAACTAGAGCCAAACAAATAATCCAAGGAGAAATTTTGTTTCTGACGTAATTTATAAAAAGTATGATTTATCATAATTTCAATTAATTAACTTCCAAATAATCTACCATTGTAAGCTAAGTATATTAAGAAAAATCTATTCCAAATGTGTTATTCCTAAACTCAAAAATAAAATTAGGTGCTTGGATAGAATCCCCTTACAAATATAAATCAAATCATTAATAAAACAAAATACCATACAACTTATTTGGAAAAAAATAGAATATAAACATTCCCTTTCAAAAAAGTGTATAAATAAACAAGCATAGGCAAAGTAAAAAAAATATCTTGATGGTAGTGCCTTTACCTTGTTTCTAAATATTTTCATTGACCATGAAACATTAATTTTGTAGACAGAATTCAACCAGTTTATCTAGATATTGCATTCTAGGTGCATACCTCTCAACTGTACAGATTTTCACAGAATTTTCAGATTTTTGCCTCATATTTTTGGTCTATTTCTCATAAAATTGTGTTTTTCTGGCAAGTCATTTTTAAATCATTGAAGGTTAAAGTCAGGAAATAAAGACAGACCTTAGAGTTTCAGACATCGTACCTTTCAGAAAATTTATACTAATGCAAAACCTGCTATTCTATCAACTTTCTAAGTTTGTAAGAGCAATATTTAAAATGTTTCTCTATTTTTTGGCCTTTGTTCCCCATTATTTATGGTTTTGTCCAGATTTCTTGCTCTGAGAGGTTGAGAGGTATGTTCACGAGGAGTATACCCCAGATTGTAAGCAATGGCTTTAATTCTAAACCTTTGTTTGGTACTAGTTTATAATTTTACCACATCAACAGTTAACCACTGCTTATCCTTATGCCATTTAATTCCAGACATCATTTGTAGTAAGTGCCCCTTATATAGGAAGGAAATTTTACAAATGTATTTAGTTAAGAACTAAGTATCTTACCCACATTCTGAGGTATTGTACCTTGTCCCAAATCAATGGGACTACTGGTGGTTCATATATGTTTTTAGGAATCTTGGGCAAACAGTAAAAGCTTGCCATTTTAGCATGTGAATTAAATCCAATTAATAACCTAACATTTGTCCCTTATTGTCCATTATTTAAAACATCTAAAATTAATTAAGACATTTTTATAGCCATCCCATGTACTAAATTCATAATTATCTAAGTAATCAAAATGGCTCACACACATTTGTTTATACTGATTCACATTCATAACCACCATTTTCTTTCCTTTGTCAGCTGATTTGATAATCACATTTTTCATTTTACTAAAAATCATTAAGGGTTATTACAGTTCTTTATTTAAATTGTATTTCACATCACACTTCTGTTTTTCAAATTTAAAAAAGCAGGGAATTTGAATCATCAGTCATAGATACCGAAAAAAGATTTAATATACTCTTATAGAAACTCTTAACCATATTAGTATCAAATAACTGCTACACATTATCTCCCAATTGTTTCATCAAAATAAGAATCAAAATAAGACATCATTAAAATAAAATCTCCAAAATTTTATCAAAATAAGAATCAGCTGAATCAGAAACAGAAGTATCCAGACTTTGCTAGAGCATGAACTTCCACATTTTTGTCCAAATCATCAGCTTAATAAGGACAACAATGTAACTTTTAGCAAAGGTCAAAACAATCAACTTTGTTTCTATTAAGTCAAGGCAAAATGGCAGGAACAAATTTCACTCTCAAATTCGTAATAAGCACCAGACTTTAAAAACAAGCCAAAATCTGACATCAGCTGTATCATTCCTTCAAATCAATATGTTCTTATGCATAGAATAAGTACTTTCATTTACTCTCATACAAACTTCTTCAGACTCTGACTGCCTGATAAAAATCAGCTAATAAAATATTTAAAAAATAGGACATCATACAAAGCACATCTAGTCATATCCCTTCTTTAAAAAATCAGCTCTTGTACTTGGTCTTAAACCACAAGGCACATACAATCATGTCCCTTGGCTAAAATCAATTATTTTACTAGGTCTTAAGCCTCTATTTATTTAAAATGCATCTAAAATTAATGTGGTCATTCAAGCCTGCCAAATTTGTGGCATTTAGTTTATTTGCCACACATGGTCCTTGGTGTTGAACATATTCTTAGCATTTCTTCCCCTTAGTATTGGGTTCTACAGCATCTAGCACATACAAAATGAAGTTTTTAAATGACACGTTATTTACCACAGTTGCAAGCAAAGGTATTACCAGTAATAGCTACTTATATTATGGTAGCATACACCCCACCCATTAAAGGCATAACATAATACAAGGTCAAATAGTGAGGATTAGTAGGTTAACCACATAACCACAAATGATTATGATTTTGAATGAGAAATCATAAGTCTGAAAAGAATGCTTAAAGAATGGGTATCATCTGTAAGTTTTACAAAGGAGATGGCCAGTGACACAGGAAAAGGAAGAAAACATCAGTATAAACCATAGACTGACAAAGATGAAGAAGGTGCTAAACCCTCTCTGATGGGTATTAATGATACAAACATGTATATTGTTGGGTGGGCATTTGAAAGACATGCGTAAATGGGCGTACCTTCATTGAAGGTTGAACGTCGAGCTGACCCCTCGGCGTTCATGCCAATCATTAGCGGACTGGAGTTCTGCTGTGGCGACCCCTAACCGGGAAAAGCTAAAGGACAACAACAACATTAACTTTTATGCATGACACTACAGCACTTTGTGATATAGTAATAAATAACCAATGGGTTTTAGCTGGTGATCTTTTTGTGGTTAAATTGGTTGGTGCAGCACCCATTATTATAAATAAAAAAATGTTATGACATTAAGAATATTTTTGAAAGACAGAAAGGTGAGACAGAATGAAGTGACTTAAGAATAAAAGTAACATACTCACATAATAGGTGCAATCAATGCAGATTAGTAGCAAACGTTCCTTATTTGTTACTGTTTGAATACAGGAATAAATCATGCTGCACCAAAATATTGCAACTTCAGTACTTTTAGTATAATTTATGTTACTGAGTGTCTGGCATGCCAGGCATTCTATGTAGTAAGGACTATTAGAAAATTGAGTTTAAGAATATATAAACACTGCCATGCAATAAATATGAAGAATGGTAAATATACTTTGTATAGATACACTGTAAAATGCATAAGTATAGCTGAGTTTTATTTGGTAGGCAGAATGTGAAGAAGTCTATATCTGTATAAACAAAAGTACTCACTCTGTGTTTAATAAAGTGTTGGTCTGAAAGTACAACACAGTGGATTTTGGATTTTTGCCATTTTTATTTTCAAATTCTTAATAAACAGTTCATCTGATGAAATAGAGATGCCAAAAATATTCAAAATTTCGTTATTTGTCAAACTCGCCATGTCCATTTAAACAGCACAATTCTTGTAAGTCTGTTCATTTCAAAAAGCAAATTTAATGTACATTTGTAAATTAAAAGGGAAAGTAACTTGTTTACCATCTGCTTCATTTATTTTGTGGATGGCAATGTGCCTAATCCTGCTGTTCATATATTGCTTTTTGGCCAAATGGCTGAAAAGTAGTTGGCTGTGGTCCATTGTCATAGGATATTTTAAAATTGCAATAAGTCCACTGTTTGTCTCTAGAATTATTATTATTATTATTATTATTATTATTATTATAATATGTTGCATTTTCACCTGATTGTTGTGAAATCTGTATATAAGTAGCAAAACTGACATGATAAGCCAACATCCAGGATGAGTAAGATTTAGCAGACATAACCATATATGAATTGTGATCGTGTGATCATAAATCTAAATTTCTATTTGTTCAACATTTCTTCTTCCATAAAAATAGCCAGTTATTGGCATAACCTTTATCTCTGTCCAACTTTTTCTCACTTATTTGCCAGCGTCTTTTCTTTTTTATTTAATTTTAGATTGAAGCTCCTGAATCATATCAGACAAGACCACACATTCTGGTGTTGATCTTTGCCTTATTATATAGTGTTTTGTTCCACCGAAATATTAACCAATTCAAGTATACATAGTTGAGAAGTAGCTATCTATCACATAGATAGCACCTTTTCTTCAGCATCATTTAAATCAAATGGTACAGAAGGGGTCTTAAAAGCGCTAAGACCACACAGTTTTAAATTCAGTTAATATTTCCACAACATAATGCTGTTAAAATAAGTCTTTGTTTATTATAAACATTTTTCTAACTCAATAGGTAATTAATTTTGCCCTGCATACAATTCAATATTAGGCACAGCAGATAGAGAAGCAAAAAGAACACTAAAATGTGCTTCTCTATATTTCTTAAAGTCATTCAAAAATCAAAGATTGTTCTCTTCTTAAAACAGACCTGGAGCTTTCCATGAATTCGTCCATATTCTGACGGGTAGCCTTCACTTCCACTCATCATGTTTCAAACATTTCATTCATGGAGGAAAGAGAAAAGGAATAACATACTAAACAAAGCAAAAACAAGACAGAAAGAAATGGCATTTTCCATTCACGCAGTTTATTCCCATGGCACCTCAGCAAAGGCTTCCCAAAGAGGATTAAACACAAATGAGCATACACTATTATGTAAATAACACAGTAAATGGCATTATAATTAATATAATAAGTTGAGAAACACTTTACAGTTACAACTTTGATTCAAGACATTAAATATCAGTGTATTAAACTTTGATATAAAAACACATTCCTTATACTGTAAATGCCTTTTAACCAATATCATATTCCTAACATTACACTTAATTTGTTTCAAAACAGACACTTTCAAATCCATCACATCATCCCTGTGGTATTCATTAAAATGAGCTGCTAATGGACTTTCCTTGAAATTGCCACATATATTTCAAAGGAGTTCCTTAATTCTGGTAAAAAAAGCACTTTTAGTTTCAATCACATAAAACAACTTACAGATGCATTGAATGATATAAATTACTGCACAAATTGTGCAATTATATAAACTCTGTATATCCAGTCTTATATTATTGATTGTATAAAACCTTGTATAAATCTTTGAGCAAAACATCTATAAAATGGAAACAAGTTGGGATTCATAGTTTATATCACCACAATGAGCTCAATTGGACAATTTGTTGGTGCAGTAATCAAATTAGCTAAGTCAACTTCATTTTACTGTAGCTGTTTTTCAAAGTAACGTGCACATATTTTCTGTTCTAGTGAAAAATAAAACTAATGGCAAATCTGGGTGTCTACTTTACAGACATTCAGTTCTCTAGCTCCCTTCTTTCTCAGTTTAAGAATGTATTCAAAGAGATGAAACCACTTAAAAGCTGTGTATGTCCAGCTGGTAGTAACTAACAAGACATCATGAAAAGAACATTTACCACAGCTAAACAGTTTTTGAATAAACAATTGGGAAGGACATCATTTAAAACAGTCATATGCTTATGGTCAAAGAAGATAGATTTATGAATTGCAGGTTTGCTATTAACAACTTAGCTATTTCAAGGACTATAAAGTAGTAAATAATAATGTACTCTGTAATTGTAAATATGCATGGGCACAGGTAGCTAAACTTAAAGTAAGAAAGATACATAGCTAGGAAGACAGATAGAGCTACCTTTGACATCACCATTCATTCTGATCTTAAGTAGATCTTTATTTCTTACCAATATATTAGCCCTGTACCTCAGAGATCTGCACTAAATTGACAGAGTGAATTGAAATGCATGGCAATGATAAATTTGTGTTCACAATTATGATGCCACATCACCCATCTACCTGGTCAAGTCTTCATTAGAACTTCTTAACCCTATTACCATCTATCTGCATGTAAATGGACATTTAATAACCAGAAATGACCATTTTGTCTTAGCAATTGAAAATGGTTATGTCTAGATATCATCAAAGAAACAATGTCTGGAGAAATAAAGATAAAGTAAAGAAAAACAGAGAGAAGAAAGTTGTCATGGACAATGACACAGCAGATAGTCAGTGGGCAGATTACTATGGTATAGCGCAGATGCAACTTATGGCTTCAATACATCTTTAAAATAAATGGGACTCTAATGGACAATATAAGATTAAATGAATTGAGAATGTTTAAAAATGATAAAGCATTGAATAATTATTCTGATGTGAGGACACGCTGCAAATGTCAGGAATGGAAATTAAGAAAAGACTGTCAGAGAATGTAGCATTCCAAGATGGCCTTTTCCAAAAAAAGCAAGAAGTAAAAATCTGAAATTTACAGCCATTCTTGAGAAACTGGAAAGAGTAAACATGCTGCTCAGTGTCATGTCAGATAAAAGTGGGCCTTTTACTTCCTCCATGTCTGTGGACACACATAGCAGGACAGAGTTCTGCTGGGCTTTTCTCAATGACAACTGATCATGGTCATCCTATTGATTCTCACACACTTGCTCTTACTTTGGCAAGAATCACTCAACAGTAAGATGCTGGACGAAGAATAGTCAACAGCCACTTGCCAATAATCAAGGTGAGAAGCCTTACCTTGTTAAGCAGTAGATCATAGCTGAAGGTAAGGGTTCCTTTCATGGCCAAAGACAGAAAGCTTCCTTTCAGGGGCAACCACACCTTTACTGAGTCTCATTCCCAGAACAAGGTTCAGAAATTAGAGGAGAAGCTACAGGATTACCTCAACAGACATTCAGCTTTATTCATTATTCAAGGTTTTCAGTCAGGTTTTTCCATTGGGTCACTGATCACAGCTGATGCAAAGCCAGTTAAGATATTAAGCTCTGTAATGGGATGGGAGGAGGAAGTTAAGTTAAAGTGAGATAGCTTTGCAGGCCTCTTTGTCCATCCACCATGGGAATACTTCAAGATTTCTGTCATTAGGTTAGTTCCTAAGGAAAAAAAGGGTAACTTCTGTCTCATCCACCACCTATCTCACCTAACAGGAGAATCAGTCAATGACTTTATTGACAGAGAGCAAACCACATTTCATTTTGCCTCTTTAGATCAAGTAGCTCATGTAATTAAGGGATTTTTGATCCATGGCTTGGCAAACTCAATATACAGTTAGTATTAAGGCTCCATCTTGAGTTTCTCCTTTCATAGATAATTTTACTTTGAAATGACTATGCCCATGCTTTGAGCTACAGCCTCTGCCTTGTTTTAAACATTTGGCATAGCTTTACACATCATGATGGCAGTACAGTTCCCCAAAGCAAGCTCCCATTCACTACCTGGATAACTACCCCAGTGGGTGAGGGGGAAGAAGGGGCTAGGGAAATGATTCACATTTTCATTAGTCTGTGTCATATCTTGGGAGTTTCATTGGCTTTGGCTAAAACAGAGATTCCTTGTCAGATCATTATCTTTTTGGTATAGAAATTGATGCCCCCACTTTAGTTTTCAAGCTACTTCAAGACAAATTGCAAAGCCTTTGTTCTATAATCAAAAGTTTTTTTTTTGGTAGTGAAGAAAGTTAGGATTACTGAGTTGATTGCATGGCCTCCTTATTTTGCCTGCTTATCCATTTTCCCAGGCAGAACCTTTAATGAGAGCAGTCTCAAATATGCTAAAAGGAGTAAAAAGCAAACATCATTGGGTTCATATTTTTGCCAGAATAAAAGGAATATGTTCAATTATGGAACACTTTCTTTAGTAACTTTAATGGACTTGCTCTTTGTCAGAACCTCTGAACATCTTTGAATGTTCTGCAGTTGTTTAGTCTTGCAGCTGCTGGGATAGATATAGGTAGGTATTTTCAAGGTTGATGCTTTTCAGCAGCATGTCACCCTCATTATTGTCAGATGAACAATGATGGGACATAACCTTTTTGGGGATTTTACCAATTTGTTTTACTACCTTTATTTGGAGGGGAGCACCTTGTCATTTTCTATTCTTACAATCAGGTCATAGTTCAGGCACTAGTGAAAAGGTTGTACCATACTAAGTGGATCCGTTCAGTTTTGAGTTTATTGGTTTTATTAAGGTTGTAAATTAACTTTTAAAGCTAGACACATTCTAGTCTGTCCCAGCTTCAGTATTCCAGATTTTGCCTGTTGGCACCAGAAGCACACCAGTTCATGATGTCTGTACCACCAGATGTCTGGTGAACTAGCTAGGAATAGCTCTAAACCTTTTACCTTGATTGTGGGCTGTGAGTACCAAGAAATCATACTCTGCATCTGTTTGTTGGTGCTTTTAGGTTTTTACTTAAATATGTATGGCCATAAAAGATGGTGGTCTATTTAAATTATTCTCTAATTCTTAGTTCAAAGGTGTTTGTTTGATGAAGCAGCTAGTACAGTATGTATTCATTTAATAGCACTTGGTTGGCGTGCTCAATCACCTAATCTACTGGATATCACTAGCCATTGGGTAGTGTCAAGAGTTATTAAAGGGTGAGGCAACATCAAAGGGATAGTACCAGATCCCAGAAAAAAAAACATAGGTAGGCAGACAGGCATATTTTGGGAAACATATTGTGAGGGATCTTGGCCTCGTCCCAAGATTTCCAGTCTTTTTTAGTTTAGGCAACCTTATTTTCATGGTCCCAAGATTTCCAGTCTTTTGTAGTTTGGGCACCCCTATTTTCATGGTCATATGTAGGCTCCTTTACAGTAAGTGAGCTATTTTAGTCATTGTCATGGAGGGATGTAATTCTGGCAAAAGAACAAGCCACTCTTTGGCTGAGGAGATCAAAAACAATCAGAGTGGTTGTGGTCATCATGTTTGTGTCAGAAAATTGGGAGCATATTTCCTTTACCCAGTGCACTGGGCTACTGTATTGCACAAATTAGCTGCAAACATTTCTCCTGTGCAGGTAGTTTTTCACCTTAGTTCAATTCAGATAACTACACCTACAGATCTCCGTTCCATGTTGCGCAATGCCAACATATTTATTCTTCTGGTCTTTCTTTATATTAATTTAGAATTGTCAGAACAACAAACCTAGCATAGGAGAACCAGTCACTTCATGTTTTGAAGAAGATGGGCAGATGAGCATCTAATGTATTTCTGTCTTCTATCAACAAATTATCTGTTTGTTTTAATTTGTAGTTAAAAAGGTCATATCGGTCATAGGACATTATTCAGAGAGCAGCTTCACGGGCTTCTGTACATGTACATGGCATTAACTTTCCCTTGGATCTGATTCTGGTCTGTCTTGGCTGCAGCTGTGGGATGATTGGTTACAGTTGCTCACTCACTAGCCTAATCCTGCCACAGTAGTTATTCATTTTGGAAGTAAAACCTGACGCTAATTCCCAAGAAGATACCTTTGGCCAGAATCTTAGCAGACCTTTCTTCCTTAAGGTTTCAACACCCTGACGTGGATATTTTGTCTGCTTTAATACCTAGATTTTGTTTGCATCAGGCTATAAACCCTACCACAATTGAGTTGTCAAAGTGGTTCATTTACCATCACATTGCAAGTGTGGCCAAGGTGTTGTGTATCCATGTGATTGAACACTCAGATTTGTCAAAGCCACTTAAAGATTTTTACTATTGGGTTGGATTTATTTAATCTGCAACTTTCCTTAAACATATGTATATCAATTTCTGCCAATGTTAGTTACGTTTTCAAATTAAGTACAAGTTTTTATGCTCATGTTATTCAAAGTAGTTTTATTCTTCTGTTACAACTAAGGAATAGCTCAAATTCAGCTCTGCTTAATGATATTTGCTATTTATGAAATAGTAAACTTGTATGTTAATTTAGCAAGTGACTAATGATTGTTTTGTTATATTGTGTCATTCAATATGATGGAGGCCAGTGGGGGGACAGCATGTGGAGACATGCTGGTGGACAGTTATATTTCCCTCTTTTTGTTCATTTTGTTTCTTCTAGAGACAACTTGGGGGTAGAAAGGGTGTTTATGATTTGAACTTCCCTTTTCAGGAGCTTATGGCAGGTTTAGAGGGTAACAAGCTGCTGGCCTGAATTGTTATAGCAATGTTCTGAGCAGGCATTGTGTATGTTACTCAGGTACAGGTTGAGCAGGGTTGGTACAGGCAAGATTACACCAATGGCTCCATGTACAAAAATGTGGTAATTAATTTGATATCTCTCAAGGATGAAATGTGACAGAGAACATTATTACCAAGTGATTTTTAACTGCTGGTTATTTCAGTTAATAAACTGGTTGCAATGGCTGTAATGTGTAGTTATTGACTCGGGTCGGGGTGGGCAAGACCAGTTTGCTCACACTCATTGAGCTGAGTTGCAAGGGAAAAGCTTGATTAGAGATACATATGCTCCACCCATGTCCAAATCTGTCACTCTGGTGGTTGGCTCAACAAAGCACACCCCTACCTCTCCTTTTTCAAGATGATTCTGCACCTTGAGAGCAGTTGTGTTCTGGCTTCACCCCCTTCATTTCTCTTCTCTTTGTTTGTCAGCCTCTTCTGGAGACAACTTTGTTTTAGAGAGCTTGTCTATTTTTTGGATTGCTTCTTTCAGTGGCTTTTGGTAGGAGCAAAGGTTGAAAATCCCTAGGTTGAATTGTTATAGCAATGATCAGAGCTGGTATGTGTACACCATTTGGATACCAGTTGGTCTGGGTTGGCATGAGCAAGATTATGCCAACCTGCTCCATGTGCAAGAATATGATAATAAATTTGGTGTCTCTCAAGGCTGAAATACTACTGAGGAAATTATTTTGAAGTGATCTTCACTGCTGGTTATTTCAGTCAAATTGTTCACAATGGCTAGAATGTGTGGTTATTGATTTGGATTGGGTGGACAAAAAAACATAAGAAAAATTATTCTTGAAAAATGAATATGCATCTGACCAGATGAATAAATTCATCTTGAAAAATGCGTAAGAGTCTGATCAGGCAAACTATTAAAATGACTGTGTTCCTTTGAAGAGACATACGTGTATGTTTTCAAAACGAGAGAAGTTAAATCAAAGAGTATGAGGTAATATATCAAAATCAGTTTGAGGGATAGCTTAACGTTTTCCAGAGTCTACTTACTCAGAACACAGTTGAATCAGCTGAGAACAAAATTGCTTGTATCCGGGAATAGAATGAAACTTGCAGTTATGTTCAATAATGTGTTATTCAAATAAAATGATTGCAAAAGCTATTTATTTTCAAAAGAGAAAATCCATAAAGAGGACAGACCACAAGAATAGGAAACATTGGACAGTAAACATTAATATCTGCTTGCAAACTCAAGTTGTCACAAAATAAAATAGATTTAATTTGTCAGTTCTCGTCTTGCATGGTCAGTTGCAAATGATTTCCTATTATTCAATTTTCATACTACTGCGTCTTAGCAATGGTGTTGACCTGTTCGTGGATGCTATGGCTTTGCTAGAAACATTTTATTAAAAACATAATTTAGGAACATAAATCAGATTTATTGCCTTTCAGTGTTTAGGGTTCAGAAAAAAACTTGCACTCAGTTTGTAAAGACATACACAGTAAAAGTCTTTTACCCTGGCAGGGATCCACAGGGGATTTAACTACTACTTACTGTATGCACTACATAAGTCATTTACATCAAGCTGGATTCAGAAAAAACCTACCGACTCTAGCAGTCACAACAGTACAATGCTGACTTGAGAGATATTTAGGAGCATGATACAAATGCAAACATTTCTGTTATATACACCATTATATCACTTGCATGCATGCAGAAGAAGTCTGATTACAACCTATGAAACTTTTTCACTGAATGTGCACAAAAGCAAGCTCAAGTTCTCATATAGACATTTTAGAGATAACAGTGCATTATGTAAAAGACAAATTCACAGCATCTGCACAAGCCCTGTATATAACTATCTTCTCCGAGGTTGCCATTATCGTGCCGTTACGTGGAAGAAGCACAGACATGAATTTTTTGTTTCACTAAACTGAAGTATTTAGCTTCCTCATTTCTTTGTCAAGCATGGAAAAGAAGAAAAATATTTCCTAAAGACTGCTGACAACTGACATCTATTTAATTTGTTTATTAGAGTTTAAAAGAAAGAGGTATATCCTGTGCAAATAATTGTTAGTAATGTGTATGAGGAACAGAAGAAAGTATACAGACAAGTATATGATTCAAGGACACAAAAATGCAGATTAACTGTTAATCAGTCATGTCAAGGGGGTGGTCCAAAATGCTGATGTACATCCTGGCCTAGGCTGGCTACAGAGGAGTGAAAGAATGGGTAATGTGCTAGAGTGGAAGAGAGGTCGTAAAATGACAGTTGTTGTGAATCTGTTCCCATGTGTGCTGTTACAAGTTACTCTTAAAGTCTCAAAAAAAAAAAAACAAGGAAATGTGGAAGTAAGAGGGATATGAGCAGAAATACATGTCCAGAATCACTTAACAGGTCCTGAACCATGTGCCTACTTAACACGCGATACCTGGGGGATATTACATATCAATGACATGGTAGGAATGCCATTGGGCAGAAACAGTCTGTGCACAGGAAGTGTGGCACATCACTCTTAATACTGCAAGAGTTGCAAAAGATGATGGAAGGAAAGATACAGGCATGCCAACAAAGTATGATGGTGTATAGTTAAATGGCATGCCAGCAAGTTAGCAAGGGAATGAGGTTTGAGGGGATTTATTTACCAACCTGACATACTACATGTTAGAGACTATAGGAGGTAGGAAGAGGGTTATTTACAAAACCTAAAAATGGCAGGAAAATGACAGTCTATGGTAGAAGCAAGAAGAGAATATATTTATAAACCACAAGGTTCCACAAAACAGAAAAATAGGGATATAGCAGGAAAGAGATCAGTTACAAAACCTGAAATGCTAAGGGAAAGGAAATGAATGTATCCTAAGTAGGTGGGAGAAAGGATGGCGTGACTGGCATTAACTATAAAACAAGAAGTCAAGAGCATAATCATCAAGGAGAAAGATAAGAGGGTGGGATGTCTCTAGCAAAGTGGAAATGCTGTTGTATGACAACAAATTTCTAATAAATAAGCATAATCCCAGAAAATGAACAGTAAGAGTAAGGAGGTTGCATACCCCACTGAGCACATGTACTTAGTTAGCTACATGACACAGTCAGCACAGCTAGTAAGGAGACATAGCCAATGCATTCATGATTTGGACAGGGTTAAATGCAAATTTATTCTCATAGTTCCTGATAAAAAGATTCTTCATGAAATGAAGGTCTTTTCTTAAGCTTGACTTCTAACGAAAGTTAAACATTTAAAATGAAGGTTTATTTATTTTATTTATTTATTGACATTTGTTAACCGGGTTAGTCCAACTGGGATTTTGTCCCATTTTCAGTGGAGACCCGAGGAGAAAAGCTCCAGATAGTACAATAATAAAAAA
The DNA here is from genome assembly GCF_019279795.1 of Protopterus annectens. NCBI lineage: Eukaryota > Metazoa > Chordata > Ceratodontiformes > Protopteridae > Protopterus > Protopterus annectens. Next base: position 1,505,474,406 of record NC_056725.1, read on the forward strand.
CATTACAGTAGTATACCAGCACAGGAAACAACATAAATAAAACTAGTCTTATAGTAGTAACAAATAGAAAACAACCATAGTTAGATGCCAGCACAAGTTTTTTTTTTTTTTTTCAGATACTATGTAACTGTGGTAGTGGGTATAGAGTTCAAGGTATGTCCAGGATAGACTGAGTGATTCCAGTGTGGGGGTAGGACAGAACTATGTAGGGTCATAGCAGGGGAAAATTTTGGTATTGAGTAGATGTGTCTTAAGTTTCTTTTTAAATAGTGGGGTGTGAGGGATTGAGCGAATGTCAAGGGGTAGTTTGTTCCAAGCAATGGCCACCGAGTGTTTGTAGAGTAACTTACTTACTGACTTATTTGGGTGGTAAATGTCAAGCAATTGTTGATTAGAGGTTCGGAGAGGTCGAGATGGGGTGTAGACAGAGACAAGATGAGATAAAGATGGACAGTTGGATGGTTTAAAGAGCATGGAGTGTAGCATGTGAAACTGATAGAGATGTAGTAGTTGAGGGAGTTCTAGCCAGAGTAGAGACTTTAAAGCAATGCATTGGTGTGTGTTATTTGGGGAGTTGGTGATGAATCTGGCTATTTTGTGGTAGGATTGTTGGAGTTTATTCAGGGTAGTTTTTTTGATATTTGTTATAACAGGAGCAGCATAGAGGAGTGAGGGGAGGAGAAGTGCTTATCCTAGGGTGAGTCTAGCCTTGGGACTGAGATATTTTTTGTTTCGGTATAATAGACCTAATTTCTGATGTGTTTTCTTTATACATTGTTGTATGTGTTGATTGAATTTTAATTCATCATCGATAATGACTCCTAAGAGTTTTGTGTGGGTGACAGGTAGGATAGTTGTGTTATTGCAAGACTTAATGACAAAGGAGGATTTATGATGATTAAGAGAGTGGGGCAGGAAGAGTAGGAGTTTGGTTTTAGTAGGATTGAGAATCAGTAGATTTTCTGAAAGCCATTGTTCAGTGGAAAGTAGAGCTGTTTGGGTTAGGGAGTTTAGGTCAGAGATGTTGGCTGTAGAAATGATTGTGGAGTCATCTGCATATTGTATGAGTGATGACTGATGGCATGAGGTGAAGAGATCATTGGTGAATATGTTGAATAAGAGGGGACCCAAGATGGAACCTTGTGGAACACCAGTGGAGATAGGTAAGAAAGGAGAAGTGGAAGAGAGCCATTTAACTGATTGTTTGCTTTCAGAGAGATAGCTAGCAAACCAGTTGAGGGTGGAGATGGAGAGGTGAAAGTTTGTAAGTTTAGATAGTAGTAGTGGGTGAGACACTGTATCAAAAGCTTTGGAGAGGTCTAGAAAGAGACAGGAAGTAAGTTTATTGTTGTCCAGAGATTCTGCAATGGTGTGAGTGAAGGAGAGTAGAGCTGTAGTTGTGCTGTGAGAGGGGCGAAAGCCATGTTGAGTAGGGGTGAGTAAGTTTTGATTGAGAAGGTGATCCATAAGCTGGGTGTGGATACAATTTTCTAGTGTCTTAGATAATGGGGACAGTATGGCAATAGGTCGGTAGTTTGAATGGTCAGTGGAGTTACCTCCTTTGTGGAGACGGATAATGTAGAAGGATTTCCAAAGGGTAGGAACAGTAGATTCTAGTATAGATCTATTTATTAATATTGTAACTGGGTAGGCGATGGAGTCAGCAGCAAGTTTGAGGTAGGTAGAGGATAGTTTGTCAGTGGAGGGGGAGCAGGGTTTGAGTTTGAGCAGTAGAGATTTGATGTAGGAGATGGGAACAGGCTTGAAGTAAAAGGGTGTAGTGTTGGGGGTGGGTGAGGGGTCAGGTAAAGAGGAAGAGGTAGGTTGAGAGGGTAGGAGATTTTGGATGGAGGAGATAAAATGTGAATTAAGTAGGGTAGCTGTTTCCTCAGGAGTTGTGTTTGGGTAGGGTGAGGGGTTAGAGGGACTACCAGGGTAGAGGATGCTGTTGAGTGTTGTCCAAAATTTACAAGGGTTTAGATTATGATTGTTTTGGCCAGAGCTATAGAATGACTTCTTGTCAATTATTGCCTGTTTTTTAGCAAGATTACGTAGTTGTTTGTATTTGAGTAAAAGAGGTGTTTGTTTAGATTTGCTCCAGGCTTTCCAGACACTGTCTCATTGTTTCATGATAGACTTAGTTCCTTTTGAAAGACAGGGAGCATGATTGGATTTCACTCGAATCTTCCTAGAGGGAGCTAGGGAGTCCAGAGTATTTAGGAAAATGCTGTTAAAAGTGTTAACAGACTCATTTAGAGGGAGTTGTTTAAGGATGGACCAGTCTATGTTTTGTAGTAAAGAGTTAAACTGTGAAGGATTAAATGTAGATAGTTTTCTACAATATTTGAAAAGGTGAGGTTTAAGTGTGCGAAATTGTATCTTAGAATGGAGGTAGGGAGATGGTCGCTAAGGAAGTCTGATAAGGTTGAGGGATCGTGGTAGTGATGGGGGGGGTGGTGTTTGTGAGAATCCAGTCTATTATGGAGCTGGAGGCTGAGGTTTTGTGGAAGCGAGTCGGTGTAGAAATGAGTTGGTGGAAACCATGAAGATGAGTACTATATAAGGGAGAGTCAGTAGATAGTTTTGCCCAGTCTATATTGACATCTCCAAGAATGAGTGTTTCATAAGGTATGTTGAGGGTGAACCAGGTTAGGATGTTTTCCAGTATGGGTATATTGTTGCCCGGAGGAATATAGATGGAAGCTACAGTTAGTTTTTGTGGGCATTCAGATGAATATTTAGAATGAGAAGTCCAGCAGGGTGGAAGCTGGGAATAGATGTGGGGTAAGGTGATAGGTTGAGGGTGTTAGAGAAGAGGATGGCTACACCACCACCTTTCTTTGAAGGTCTGTCAGAGCGGTAGATGTTATAGCCAGGAGGGAGAATTTCACTATTACAGATATGTGGCTTGTGCCAAGTTTCAGATAGGGATAGGATGTTAGGGGTTTTGTAAGCAATCCATGAGTGTAGCTCAGTGGTTTTATTAACTAAGCTTTAAATATTCAGTGAGTAGAATGTTAGGTGTTTACATGGAGGTGAGTTATGAGATGGGGTAGTGTGTTTGGTAAGTTGTTAGTAGAGAGTTTTGAGAAGGAGGTAAATAAGGTAGATGTGGGGGATGGGGCAAGGGGAGGTGTAGAGGGGCCTGGGTTGGGGTGGATGTCCCCAGAGGAGAGTATGTCTTTTGAGAGAAGAGCAATTAATGTGAAAGGTTGATAGTATTTGGGTGGTTTAGGTTTAGTTTTATTAGATAGTTTGAGAATGTGAAGTATGTGTCTTTTATATAGAGTTGAGATAAAAGTGTTAAACAGGTTTGGAGAAATGGTGAAGGAAGAAGCAGTAGGAAAGCTGTAGACTGAGTGAGAAGTTGGAGAACAGAGGAATGGATATGTGAGGTGGTAGTGATAGGAGGTGGATACACAGAGTAGAGTGAGTAGTGTTGCAGATATAAGTAGATGCAACGTGTTTAGTAGTTTGGATTGGGTGTGGCGAGAGGAAGTTAGGAAAGGAAGTTATTTTGGATTGGGTGTGGGGAAAGGAAGTTAGGAATGGAATGTGGGAGTGGAGATATGCAGGAAGTGGAATTGTAGTGGGTGGATTGGCAGGAAGGGGAGGGATGGTTAAGTATAAAGGAAACTGTACTGCGGGAGGGTGAGAATGGGGGTAGGGTAGGGGAGCGAAGTGAGCCCGAGCGTAGCAAGGGCGAACAGAGCGGGGCTGCACCAGCAAGGAAGAACCCAGTAGAAAAACAATCAATCAGTGAGAATGGGAGAAAGAGTGAGAAAAGAGTGCAGGGATTAACCTATAAACAGAGGTAGTGGGCCAGAGAGATAAGGTAGCAGGGAGTTAGAAGCAAGGCACAACTATAGAAGCTAAAGGGAGAGCAAGGTATGGCAAGGAGTAAGGGGGAGTCTAGGATCACTTGCTGTGTTAGAGAGGACACAAGCAGATAGAAGAAGGAATGGTTATAGGGAAGAGTGATCTGGATTATGGGAGGGTGCTTAACAGTGGAGAGGAGTAGGGCTGAGTGGGGGGTAGGAGGACTGAGGGATTAGCAGGTTAGAGTAGAAGAATGAGGTAGTGGAGAGGGGGCGGTCAGCAGGTAAGCTAGAGCCAGCACAGGGGTAGCCCTGAGATTACAGGCAGCATAACAATGTTCCAGGTGAGTAGTACATACTTTGATTAAGTCCACTAGGAGAGGACACAGTCTACAGAAGTTTGGCAGGAGGTGGCAAATCCAGGCAGTTAGGGTCGGGAGAAGATGCAAGGTAGAACAGGTAGCATTAAGTAATCTGCAAAACAAAAATTAGAAATGTAAAGACAAGTGAGTTGCAAGGGACTAAGATAAATAGGAGCTATAACAGTGGCTGAGTGAATGAGTAATATGGGGAACAACTGAAGTAAGTGTAAGGTAGAATAGGGTGAGATACAAGTGGGGGTGGGGGGCTGTGGTGAGGGATTAGTGTGGTGGGTGCAAAAGAGTGGTGGAATTCAATTGCAGTTAAAACAATCTATCTAGACATTGTAAGAGGTGGTCCAAGTCAAATAACATAAGAGATTCAATCACTTCAGACAGCAGAATATGGTGCCAGTCTGTATCACTTAGTACACTTAGGGTAAACAGGTAATTAATCACCTAAACAGCAGATATTATACCTAGTAAATGCACCATGGATAGTCAATGATTTAAAGCAGCACTTGTAAAAAAAGAGCAGTTTAACAGCACATATAACAAAAGGCAATTAAGGTAAAATACATATAAATTTATATATGAGTGAGCATTTAGTTCAGTATGGGCAGATATCACATCGAGTGTATTATTCTTCTATGTTCAAAGTAGAAGAAATGATGGTCACTAGATAAAGGAAGGGAAAGAACAGAGTCTGGGAGGCTCCAGGAGACAAGAGACAGGGGTAGGCAGACAGTGCGTGGTGAGAGACGCACTCAATAAGTAGAAGTGTTAACATGTACAACGGCTAACCAGTTGAAGCAATTGTAGAAGAGGAGAGTAGAGAGAAACTTCCAATAAGAGTCAATAGGCTGTAGATAGAAGGGTCAGTGTGGAAAAAGGATTAGTGGGAAGGGCAGGGTATAATAGACCAGCGCGTGGTGAAAGACACACCAAGAGGCCCGTTCTGATATATAATTCAACTTTAATAACATACAACTCTGACTTTGATCAGTGTAGCGATCCTAGACCTCTTTTGGAATTGGACATACAACTCTGCCACTTCCCATTAGCTTATGCGGACTGGGGATTGGAAGAGCCCTGTATTTCATAATCAAGCATGGATTATCTGATTACAGTGGCATGTTACTCTACTCCCTGCATTTATTTATTTAGTTTTGTTTATTTTTTTGAGAAGAGTAGTATAAATTGTTCTAGTTGTTAAGTAACTTCTGGTTGATATTTCAGTTCATCTCACAAAACTGGTTGAGTTGCAACTCAATGAATATTGTTTGTCATATGAAGTCATTACCAGCATTGTTTGTATTACAGCACTCCCATTGATTATTTGTTTGGTTTTGTTTTGTTTTACATTCCCTTTCACTATGGAATTGACATAAAAACATTGACTGTGAGGTACTTATTCCCTCATGTAAGTGCAGGGAGCTTGCTTCCTGCAAAGTCTCTCTCTCAAGATATATATATATATATATATATATATATATATATATATATATATATATATATATATATATATATATCTACACACACACACACACACACACACACATATATATATATATATATATATATATATATATATATATATGTATGTATACATGCTCACACACACACACACACACACACACACACACACATATATATAAATATATAGATATATATATATATATATATATATATATATATATATATATATATATATATATATATATATAGATAGTTATATCACTGCTGTGTGGTTATATTTTTAGTGTATTTGTGTATGATTAAGTTTCTTATTTTGTGATGGGTTGCTACACTACTTAATGAGAACAGACTCCTTGAGGAATCAACTTGTCAAGCATTACTCAGTGAAGCAGAAATCCTGGATTCCTGTTCTTCATAGGAAATCATGGCCAGTGTGATTTCTAGGCATATACCAGCAGGGATTCCATTCCTTAGGGAAATTTTAATATTCTTCCTGTGTGTGTTGAACCATTCTTGCCCGATGTGAAACATACTTACAGTTACAGTTTTGTTATTTTGTGTGTGTGAGTGCGTGCGTGCATGTGTGTGTGTGTGTGTGTGTGTGTGTGTGTGTGTGTGTGTGTGTGTGTGTGTGTGTGTGTGTGTGTGTGTGTGTGTGCGTGTGTGTGTGTGCTGTGTGTAGTCACACAATTTTACGTGTAGTTTGTTCTTTTATGTTCTGTTATGTCACTGTCTAAATATTTCATGTTGGGAATTATATCATGAGTTGGAGTTTTGTGTGAAATATTCATTTTACTTGTGTTTTTTGCAGAATTGTTTGTTTACATTTATTATCCATACACCACTGTATATAGACTGTACTTTCTTGCATTATCGTGTACTTTTGATTGAGGGGTTGCATCTCCTTATATGCACATGTACTCTTTTCAACTATGCTGCTTTAAACCAGTGCTAGATTTTAAATTATCATCATATTAAGAGTGAATAGCATCTAACATCCTTCCCTCACTACAATAAATAGAAAAATCCAACCTGCTAACTCGTGATTACAGGGTTTACACAGCTTATTATTTTACAATGGAAATGTTTTAACTTGAATTATGTCTCTTATGCATGGAGCAAATAGTGCGACTCCATAGCACCCCAAAGCACTGTTATTAAATTCAAATATTACAAAGTGACATGAGTAAACACACAGTTATAAAAGAGAAAACAATCAATACATACATTTTCCTTATCATGCATTTGATATATATATTTAATAACACTGTCTACAATTACCACTGAAATCTAAATCTTTCTTGATATTCCTAACAATATCACACAGTGTCTCCTACAATATTCTGCCATGCTTTCTTCAACATACAAAACTTAATTCATTATCTACAAAGCATACACCCTTCCCTTAACACTTTACTTACCTCCATATACCAATACACTCATGATTAATGCCACAGTGGTGCAGCAGTAGCGTTGTCGCCTCACAGCAAGAGGATCTCCGTTTGGATTCTTGGCTGGGGTGCCTTCTGTGTGGAGTCTGCATGTCCTCCCTGCATTCATGTGGGTTTCCTCTGGATGCTCTGGTTTCCTTCCATGTTACAAAGACATGCATCAGGACCGTTTCTCCCAGGGCCTCCGCTGAAAATTGATTTTGTTCCAAGTTGGACTTTCCCAGTTAACAAATGTTAAATAAATAAGTTTTATCCATGCTAGCATATTTTAACATGGCATCACTGAATGCAATGTTATGTCTGTATTTCTCCCTCCTAGGCTCACAATATCCCACTTCAAAGATTTTCACAAAGTAACCAACTTCTACCCAAGTCAATACATCAGAACATCAAAAGTAAAATGTTATTTAACATTTTTACCAGGAAAGTCTGACTTGGAATGAGCCAGTTTTCAGCAGAGGCCCAGGTAGAAACACTCCAGATGCATAGGCTCATAGGTGTGTACTAGGTTAATGGCCCTGGAGCCTTTACAAGCCTAGCCCATAGAAGTGCCCTGGTATGGTGTTCCCAGTGCATCTATCAAGTAGAGCCACTGGAGTGATCCCCAGGGTGAACTTTCCATTTCCCATCCACACATCAAGACTTCTCTTGAAGAGGCCCAATGAGGTGCTCTGCTTGACATGTATGGGAAGTCTGTTCCAGGGCATGGGCAGTCTCTGGGTTATGAATCTGTCCCTCCAGCATGTTCTGTTGATTGTGGTAATGAGGTTGAGGTCTCTGGAGCGTATGGTGTGGCGGGATTGGGATTTCTTTAGCTGTAGCATTTCTAACAGAGCTGGTTCAGATATGGCTTTGTAAGTCAAGCAGAGATCGCCTCTTAGCAGATGACATGAGACAGAGAATAGCTGGAGTTTTTTTGAGTCTGTTCATGTAGGACATGTGATTAAGGCCTAGGATCCTCTTCGTGAGGTACTTTTGTGGTCTTTCCAGCTGTTGCATGTGTCTAGCGAGGGCATTATACTCGATGATTGGCCTCATGAGTGAAGAGTAGAGAGAGAGATGGTGACCTCTGTCTTCCTGGATGCAAAACCCTTGGTAATGAGATGTGCCACATAGAAGGACATTCTGACCACAGTGGCAATGTGGTGGTCGAAGGAGCGGTTGCTGTCAACCTGAGTCCCCAGATCTCTTATAACACCTTCAGTGTTCAGTGGGCTCCGATTAATGTGGTAATTAGTGGGGACTGATTTTTTCCCAAAGGGGATGATGACGCATTTTTGGCATAAAGCTTAAGGCCATGGTTTCGACACCAGTCATTGGCCTCAGTGAGACCTTTCTGTCGGATTTCTACATCACTTGGGGAGTTAATAATGGCTCCCAGCTTGCCGTCATCTGCGAACTTGGTCAGCCAGAGTCCCTCTGTGTTGGCCTGGACTTATGAGAAATAGATGCCAAACAGGAAAGGACCCAGGATGGATCCCTGTGTGACTCCACTTATGACTGGTCAGCAGTCTGACTTGGAGTCTGCTACTTTCACATGTGGGTTCTATCTGTGAGCTAATTTGCAACCCACCTAGTGATATAGCGGTTGATGCCTAGTTTGGTGAGTTTATCAATAATTCCTGAGTGGGGAATGGTATCAAAGGCCTTGGCCAGATCAAGGCAGGCTGTATGAACTGCCTTGCCCTCATCCACAGCTCTGGTGACTGACTCAAAGAAGTCAACCAGGTTGAGCAGGTATGATCTATCTTTCACAAAACCAAATTGCGTGGGATCTAGAGTTTGCAGATTCCCTGTATCTTTATTAATTAGAGCCATAATGATGCAGTCCATAGCCTTACATACCAGACTCATCAGCCTAATGCGGTGATAATTCCCAGGATCTGTAGTCACTCCCCCTTTATCGACAGGAATGACTGTAGCAGTGCACCATTTGGTAGGGACAAAGCCTGAGGTGAGGCTGTGATTCAACAGTGCACACAAATGTGTTGTCAATTTACTTTGTAGTTCATGTAGAACACATCCAGGAATATTGTTGGGTCCCATGGAAGCTGTATTCTTGGCCTTGGACAATGCAGCTTTAACCTGTGCTGCAGTAATGCTGGGTGCCTGGTATTCCTCCAGTATTGTGATTGGTCCTTTGGGGGGGGTTAAAGTTGGCACTAAATCTGTTGGCGAGTATGTTGGCAACATCTGTTGGCTCAGTATACAAGATACCATTCTGCAGTAACTCAGATCAAACCTGGCTATTGCCGTGGACATTCTTGATATAACTATAGAAGGCTTTGTGGTTGTTTTTAGCGTCTGCTGCAATTCTGCCTTCATAACTGGCTTTAGAGGTTTTGATGAGGGATCTCAACTTTTTGTTGAGGCTAATAAGGGAGTTTTTCCAGTCTTGGGACTTCACCTTATTCTGCAACAGTTTCTTCCTTCTATTGTAGAGTTTATTAATGACAGGGGACCAATTGATTGGCTTCCTTTTTTTGGAGGAGAGCATCTTGGTTCTGTCATGTATGCTAGTTTCATGCATTTATGTACGTGTTCGTATAGTGCATCGGTGTATGACTTGGTAGTCATGAATCTATTTTCCATTGACATGGGTGCTGTGAAGTTAGCCACCTCTGTTTTTAGGAGTCTAAAGTCATCTTTTGAGAAGTTTTTCTTGGTGGTTACCTTTGCGGGGGGTGTGGGTGAGATGAGGATTTCCATGATGATTTGTTTGTGGTCGGATCTAACCAGGGAGGAATTGACTTTTAGTGTAGAGCAACAGTTGCCCATGTTAGTAATAACCAGGTCAGGGATGTTGCTTCCTCTAGTGGTGGTAAGAATGAGTTGGTCCAGGGCATTGAAAGTGATGAACACCAGGAAGTGTGGGGCCAGTGCATTGGTGCATGAGTAGTTTTCTCATTTGATTTAAGGGTAGTTGAAGTCACCTAGTATGAGAGTGTTGGGTTGGACCCTAATAGTTTCCAGGGTGCTTAGGAACATGGAGTAAGAGTCTTGGAACATGGCTGGGAACATATAGCAGACTACTACCTGAATCACTATCTTACTCAATGTTAGTTGTACCTGAAGTATCTCAGATGCATTATGCTGGGCAACTAGTCTGGAGGTGTGCATATCCTTTATGAATATGGAGACACCACTGCATTTGAAGCTTCGGTCCATGTTCTGCGGCCAAAAGGTGTCAAATGAATTCAGCCTGGTAGCACAGGGGTGCTTTCTGCTGCTTTAAACCAGGTCTCCGCTACAGCACAAATGTTGATGTTCTCCATTTTGAGGAGTGCTTTGAGCAAGTGCATCTTGAGATTTAGACGTCTAGCACTGAGCAGCATGACCTTCTGATTGCATTTATTTATAGCTGTTACAGTGGTAATTTGGTCTTTGGAACATCACCCAAAAAGGCACTATAGGGGTGGCAAGAGCCTTAGTCAGTATACGGAAACCCAGGGGTGACAGATGCAGGCCATCTCTGGCAAAGCATCGAGGTCTGTCATTCATGTCATCCCAAGCAGACAGATACTGGATCCCCTTAGAATGACACCAGAAACTTAGCCAATAGTTGAAATCAATCATTTTCTGCTTGTACTGCGATATCATTCTGGGCAATGGTAGGATTCTACTCAGGGCTAGGGTCATACCTGACTGGGCCACATAATCTGAGAGCTCCTCCATGTCTCTTTTCATGTAGTCCAGGGAGGTGTGTCTCAGGTCATTCACATCCACATGGACAGTGACAGAGTCATACTTGTACTTGTTGTGGGGTGTCCTGAGTGCGTGTGTTATGTGTTGGATTCTGGCACCTAATAGACAGCTGACTGTTACCTTCTCCTTATTCAGCCTAGTGAGTGGGACATCAGTGTGCCTCACTATTGATTCACCTAAGATTATTGTATTGGGCAAGCTGTTTTGCCTTAAGGGCTTAGGTTAAGGGGCACACTGTGTAGGTGAGCTATGTGTCTTGTAGTTTGTGCTGTGTTGTGTGGTTGAGTGCATTTTTGCCTTGGAGGTCTATGCTGTTTATGTAGATTTCTATTGAGATCCTCCACGAAGGTGGGTGTGTGGTTTGTATTTTTATGTGAGAGCTGTGATGGTGGGTGTTCTGGAGGGCTATGTGTTGCATGTGGTGTGGTGCAGGTGTTGAGCTTCTCCTCTTGACCAGCTATTTCGGTCTTGTCTTGAGAATGCATGGCTTCCAGTTTCGATATATAAGTGCATCTCTCACAAGTCTGAGTTTTGGAAGGTAAGAGGAGAGGGTTGTCTGTGTACATGAGGCAGTTGCTACACTGCCTCAGAATGTTCAAGTTCACCAGGTTAATAGGAGAAAGCATTAGACATGCCAGGAGGGATGGTCATTATTACTAAGTAGTGAAGCTGTTTCCTTATATATTCTTTTTACAGGAAAAATGTCACTCAGTGTGTCTGAGTCTGTACAGAGCACTGCCAAATACCTGAGGGGAAAGTAATACGTAGTCCCTGAAACTTTAAGGATGAAGTATTTAGGAAAATATTCTGAAGTTAGAAAGAATTCAACCAGTACTTACTGAAAAATAAAGAATTAGCTTGTCAAGGTGGTGGGAGGTTGGCATAATGGTTAAGGTGTTCACCTTACAAACACAAGGTTCAGGGTTTGATTCTCAGATGGGATAAATGGCTAGGCTTAAAATGGCCCACAAAGGCAGTTAGCCGAGTACTAACCTATGAACCTATGAGTACTAACCTAAGAATGATGAAAAGAGGGGAGTCATATGAATGGCAACTGCCTGGCAACTACTAATGCTGGTCTTAGCATAGCTTCACTTTGCTGGGATACAATACTCCTTTGCTTCTTCTCTCACCCTCCCTGTTTTTGTCTTGGTGTTAATCTTAGTGGCCTTGCAGCTGCCCGCCCCTCTTGTAAATTTGTGTTTGGATACACCTTCTGGGCCCATCTCATTTGCTCACTCAACTGAGTGCAGTGAGATCATATTCTGATTTCAGGCACTCCTACTGTGTACAAAGAGAGCATCTGGGAAACAGAAAAAAAAAAAAAAAAAATTTAAGCTTGTTTCCTGCCTTTCCTGTTAAGTGGTATAAACTATTTGTAGGCTTTTGAGCCCTCAAGCCATTCTGTGTTGGAGGGAAGCCTTCTTTTTCTTCTAGCTTTCCTATAACTAGCCAGTTTTCTAGTTTCAGCACTCAAATCTGTTTCTTTGATCTCAGCACTTGTTCAGAAAAAAAAAAAAATTAATCTGCTTTTACTGTACTTGTGTTTCTACCTACTTTTTTTTACTTTTGCATCATCTTAAAAGTACTCAATTGTATTTATTACTGCTTGGTGTAACTCATTCTAGGCCTTCTGGTCTAAACACTTGGGCTTCGGACCAGTTGTTTTGCACTGAGAGGGTTTGTGGTCTGCACTGTAGTGGCAGAACAGGTAGCTTACATCCTTCTAGGTTGGGAACTGCTGATTGAGGGCTCAGTGTCTGTTATTCTAAAAGTGTATTAATTCTGGTTTAAGCACTTAGGCTTTCAGGCCAGTTATTTTACATTAAGAGGGTTTGTGGTCTGCACTCTTGTTGGAGGAGAGGCTGGACTCTGCCCTTCTGAGCTGGGAATTTCTGATTGAAGGCTTATAGTGCATGCATATCTGAACTGCTTCTTACTGAAGTTGGTGCACCTTGTTTGCTGTGGCATAGACTGGATTAGGGCCTGCTGGATCTAGCTTTGTTTGTGTAACTTGAGCACTAATCCAGGCATTCTCTAAAGTATTCAATTGTATTTATTACTGCTTGGTAGTAACTTGATTAAAGTTTAGCTGTCATTCTAAGTCTTTTGGATTAAGCACTTGGGCTTCAGACCAGTTGTTTTACATTAGGAAGGTTTGTGGCATGCACTGTGGTGGCAGGACAGGTAGCTTTCATCCTTCTAAGTTGGGAACTGCTGATTGAGAGCCCAGTGTCTGTTATTCTTAAAGTGTATTAGTTCTGGTTTAGGCAGTTGGGCTTCAGGCCAGTTATTTTACATTAAGAAGGTTTGTGGTCTGCACTCTTGTGGGAGAAGAGGCTGGACTCTGCCCTTCTGAGCTGGGAATTTCTGGTTAAAGGTTTATAGTGCCTGAATATTTGAACTGTATCTTACTGAAATTGGTACACCTTGTTTGCTGTAGCATAGACTAGATCCAGGCCTGCTGAATATAGCTTTGTTTATATGCTTGTTGTTTGTTTGCTTGTTATTTTAATTCCACCTGATACGCTGGCTTTCTCAAGCGCTTGGCTCACTAGTGATATCTGCATTGCTTACTGTACTTATTTCCTTGTTTCACTTGAAAGAAAGTTACTGTTTGTCGTTTTTGCATTTAAGTTACCTGTAACACATTGCACTTAAGTTACCTGGCACTTGCTCACTAAAGCAATTATATAAGTCAGCACTAAAAATTAAAAGCACTACACCCTCACTCCCCACTGGCCCTGGTTTTCAATTATTAAGGAATTCCCAATATTATTCTAGCATGTCCAAAGGTCAGTTGTCAATCTCCTCGCCGTCCAGCTGGTGAATCTGGGAATCTTGAGGCAATGTTACAACTGCCTCATGTACACAGACAGCCCTCTCCTCCTCCCAACAAATTCCAACACATGTGAGAGATGCAACCATATAGCCAAACTGGAGGCTTCTCAACTCAGTACTGGCATAACCAGTCAGGAGGAGAAGGAAACCATACTCACTACAATTCCAGTCTCACATAGACCTACAAACCAAACACATAATCAGGCTCTAAATAAAGATCTGCCGAGCAGCAGAGACCTCCAAAGCAGACACCCAAGCAGCCGCTACCCCCAAACAAAACCATATCTCACAAAGCCAGTGTGCCAAACAGTCACAGCCCTTAAGACTAAACAACACACCTGATACACTTGTAATAGATGACTCTATCGTCAGGCACACTGACGTCCCGCCACCAGGCTGAACAAGGAGAGAGTCGATCCTCCACATAACACAAGCATTCAGGTCTCTGAGCATGTAGCCCAGGCCGGTATGACCTGACCTTGAGTAGCATCTTACCCTCACCAAGAATGATGCCACAATATGAAGACAAGATGATCAATTTCAACAATTGGCTTAAGTACTGGTGTCATTCAAAGGGGATCCAATGCCTGTCAGCTTGGGATGATATGCTCGACAAGCCACGCATGCTTCGCTAGGGACGCTTGCACCTGTCACCCTGGGCTTTCGGATATTGGCAAAGACAAACCCACCTCCATAGGTATCACAAAGGATAAGAAACTAAGAGTAATGCTACTCAACGCCAGAAGTCTAAACCTCAAGTTGCACGCTCGAAACTCTCCTTAGCATGGAGAACATCGATATCTGTGCAGTAACAGAAACCTGGTTCAGGGCCAGGTTATATCTCATACCATGCTTTTGGGCCCCACGAACCACAAAAGGAGGGGAGAATATTCATCAAAGATACCCATACCTCCAGGTTGGTGGCAAAGCACGGAGCATCAGAGACTATCCATGTGCAACTAACAGTGGGTAAAACTGCCTTCCAGTTTATAGCCTGCTACAGACCACCCTCCCAAAACCAGGAACCCCACTCGGCCTTCCTGAGAACACTGGAAAATATGAAGGTCTCTCCAAACACCATTATATTGGGTGACTTCAACTACCCAAACATAGACTGGGAGCATTACTCTAGCTCCAACACCCTAGCCCAAAGGTTCCTAGAATTTATAAACTCAAATGCTATGGAACAACTTGTTACCACTCCCACAAGAGGGAAAACATACTGGACCTGATCATCACCAACATGGGGACTCTATGCTCCAGACCAGAAGTGTATCCCTCATTGGTAAGATCAGACCATAAACTAATCTCACTGGATATTCACATCCCGACCCCACCCTGCCCAGAGAAACCACAGTGAAAAAAACTGAGGTGGAATCCTTCAAAGCCCCGGGCCTGTGGAAAATACAGCCCAGACCGCAGAATCCTTTATAACCATTCTATGAACACCTTCAGGAATGCATGGATCATGCGATCCCAAATAAAACCAAGACCCAATCCTCCAAAGGCAGCGTCCTGTCTGGTGGACCCCAGCCATAAACAAACTATACAATAGAAGGAGGAAGCTACTAAATGATAAAGCAAAATCCCGGTTCAGCGCAAAACTCTCCCCCACCACCAAAAAAATAAATATCCCAGCCAGCAGTTAGCCTGCCCCCTCAGGTCTCAGGTAAAGAGGTGAAACAAAAACACAGCATCAATGGGACCAGATGGTGTCCCGGCTGCGCCTACATGAACTCGGATATGTGCCCAAAGAGTGCGTACAGCAACAGTCCATAAGCCTGACTAGCTTGGTCTGCAAAGCTATGGAAAGGATCATCATGGACCTCATAAATAAAGATATTGGGGACCTACAAACACTGGATCTGGCAGATCCTGCCTCTTAAACCTGGTTGATTTCTTTGAAACAGTCACCAAGGCCATTGACGAGGGAAGGTGGTCCACACAGCCTACCTGGACCTCGCAAAGCCTTGATACAAATACCCCACTCGGCATTATAGATAAGCTCACCAGCTTAAATATAAACCCCTATGTCACTAGATGGATTGCAAACTGGCTCAAGGACAGAACCCACATGGTTAAACCAGTTACAAGTGGTGTCCCACAAGGCTCAGTCCTGGGACCTCTCTTAGGACTGTGGCTGACCAAGTTCGCAGATGACTGCAAACTAAACAGACAACTGGTGCCAGAGCCATGGCCTCAAGCTAAATGCCAAAAGTGTATAGTCATCCCCTTTGGTAAAACAAAGTGCCCACAAATTACCACATAGGTAGAAATCCATTAAGTACAGAAGAAGTAATTAGGGACCTGGGGACCCAAGTTGATAGCAATCTCTCATTTGACAACCATGTGGCCAAAGTGGTTAGAAAAACATTTTATATAGCCCACCTAATCATGAAGGGATTCACATCTAGATCAGGGAGGTCATCTTACTCATCCCTCATCAGGCCCATAATTGAGTACAATGCCCCTTTAAAGTACCTCACCAAGAGGATCAAAGGGCTCAAACAGATGCCATAGAGATCTGTGCCTGGCGTGATAAAGCCATGTCCAACCCGAATTAATGGACATGCTGCACCTCAGAAAATCCAAATCCCATCGAGCTACGGGCACGAGAGACTTGAACCTCAGCACTGAAATAAATAGGACATGCTGGAAAATCCCAGTCCAGGTTAGGCAGAGTCCTCATTGACTCTCTTCAAGAGGAATCTTGATGAGTGGATGGGAGATCGTGGATTTTAGGTATCACTTCTGTGTCACTGTTAGATAGAGGCATAGTATACTAACCTCGAAAAAGGGCATAGCAAAATAAATTTAAAATGGGTGGCGAAAGCCAAACACATTCTGGCTAGGCTTATAAATGCCCTAGGGCAGATAGCCTAGTATGAACCTATGAACCAAAATGTTAGCACCAATACCAAGAAAGAAGAAAGACTGTCTTTGTAATGTGGGAGGAAACCAGAGCACCTGGAGGAAACCCACATGAATGCAGGGAGGACATGCAGACTCTGCACAGAAGGCACCCCAGCCAAGAATCAAAACAGAGAACCTCTTGTTGAAAGGTGGCAATGCCTAACTGCTGGACCACTGCAACGTCCATAACACTTAACTTGCCATGAATATATTCTTAACAACACTGTCTTCTACCATCCATCCTTCCTCAACCCCTTTTTCCCCATTTTGCACATGGGGTCTGGGTTTCACTTAATCAGTCACAATCATCTCAAGCCAAGGTTTACACACTCAATCACAAATATCTATATACACCATCTCCCAGTTGTTTCACTCATTACTTTACCTCACCACCTCTGTCATGAAAATCTTTATCCCTTTATCCATCAAAAATAAATGTATTTGCTTCAGCATATTACTTACCTCCCTTACTCATATATTAATTGCACACAGCTATGTTGAAAACATCCCTGGCCCACTCATTTCTTTAATCACAACAAATAGCTTAACTGTCTGTATATTAACTTAACATTACCAAAGCTTTCAACTTGGTATATCATCTATTACTCCTTAATAGGCTGAAACAGACACAAATAGGCTACCAAGCTCTGCCATGGTTCAAAGATTTATTAACGGAGAGGCTGAAGTCCAAGTTTCACAGGGACTGTTGCTCTCATCCATACAGTTCTCCCTGTTTCTGAACTCTTCCCAACAAACCTTTACCAAATTCACATAATACCTGATGCAGATGATATGCTGATATACAGACCATAACCCTCAAATGATGGAATCAAAAACAGCTTAAGAACAACTACTACTGTCTACCTGATTAGGGTCTGAAGAGCTCATCCTAAATATAAAAAGTATTTTGCAGAACACAAAAAAAAAGTTTTCCACAGTCCAAACTAAATGGAACACTTCATACAACAAGCAAATGCAAATGGAAGCCACCAAACAACAATTCAGTTGCATAGGAATCTGGCTTGATCCATGAGATAATGTGAATATAACTAAAACAGAATGAAAGTACTATTCTTCTGGGCTATAAAAATATTTCACTTACTGTTCCCACAAGTAAGAATGACAACTGATAAAGTAGTCATCTCTAACCTGCTTGAATATAATCTGCTTGTAATAGCTGAAACCCCAGAAAATAACTCTTCAGCTCTACAAACTATAATAAATAATATAATCCAAAGAATGTAGCAGAGGGGCAACCACACAGCAGCAACAAATCCAGTATTAAAGATATCAGCAATAAATCCAGTAAACTCCAGTAGAATAGATTCAGGTTTTATTCGCATGCAGCAGGGTAAGCGCTTTCACATACAGCTTCATCAGACCGTTAAATTTTAAAAACTTCAGACTCATTGCATTATATATTCATCACATTAAAATTAATTAATCAATTAAGTGTTTTAAAGATACATACTCGACACAAGTACATTGTGGAAGGTATATAAAATATAACCTACTATAGTGTAAAATATCATACTCTATAACATTCAATTAAACTATTGTGCAAATGCGCTAAATGCCTATACCTATAAATAATGAATAATACTTCTATTATTCAAAAAGAGTAAACTTTCATGCTACTGTTATTAAAATGCATTACTAATGGATGCAGAAACATTGTATGAAAATATAAACTTTCTATTTCTAGCATATTGAATAAGCATTAATAACTATACATTTTTTATTGTTTCTACATCCATTAGTAGTGCATTTTAATAACAGTAGCATGAAAGTTTACTCTTTTTGAATAATAGAAGTACTATTCATTATTTATAGGTATAGGCATTTAGCACATTTGTACAATAGTTTAACTGAATGTTATAGAGTATGATATTTTACACTATAGTAGGTTATATTTTATATACCTTCCACAATGTACTTGTGTCGAGTATGTATCTTTAAAGCACTTAATTGATTAATTAATTTTAACATGTGATGAATATATAATGCAATGAGTCTGAAGTTTTTAAAATTTAGTGATCTGATAAAGCTGTATGTGAAAGCGCTTACCCTGGTGCATCCGAATAAAACCTGAATCTATTTTATTGGAGTTTACTGGCTTTATTGCTGATATCTTTAATACTGGATTTGTTGCTGCTGTGTGGTTGCCTCTCTGCTACATTCTTTGGATTTTGCTACATTATCGTATTAGTTGGCCAAGAAGCATTTGCTCCGGTGGGTGCGTTAATATCTATTTTCATTACTTATAATAAATAACATGCAGATCCATCAATCTTGCACCAAAAACTGAAATGACTGCAATTCTCCAGCAAAGAGCTCCCAATTGCTCAAAAAAAAAATAAACTTCTACTCTTTTCACTTGCATTTCAACCATTCTCCACTACCATAACCCCATTCTTAATATCTACAACAAGACTCCACCTACAGGACTACACTTTCTCATTGTTTGGACAACATACTTTAAAACCTCTCACAGCCAGGAGCATAGCTATGGCAGGCTGAGAGAGGCAACTGTGCTGGGGGCAAAATGGTGGGGGAATGATCAGCCAATCCCATTCACTCTTTAATGCAACAGTGGCTTTTAAAATCCAGTATTGTACAGTATGTGTGGTTAAACCTGAGCTCTGTAATGCTCCTTGTGTGGTCTAAACTATAGCAAACTGCTTACTACATTGTAGCATGCAGTTTGCTACAGTTTAAAAGTAAAAAAAAAATAGCTAAAACTTCAGCACTGTAGCCTCTATGCAGGCAGTGTATAAACTGTAGCAACTGTTTACTACATTTGTATCAAGCAGTTTGCTACAATTTAACAATATATTTTTTAAGTAAAACATAAGCATTGAAGTGTACCATGTAAATAGGTATAAATTGTAACAAACAGTTTATGCCCTGCCTGCTTTGAGAGTTACAGCACTCGGCTTTTATTTATGTATTTATTTATTTTACTCTTAAGCTGTTGCAAACTGTTAGTATTTAAAAGAAGAAATGCTTTTTAATAAAGCACATTAAAGGAGGGTTGGGGAGGGCAAAGAAATGGGACTTGAATAGCTGGGGCAGGTCCAGTTCATGTCATGTATTTGGCCACCTGGTTGATGTGGCAGTAGAAAGATTACTTATGGTTTATTTCAGTGACTTTTTTTGTTTGTTTGTTTGTTTTTGTTTTTAGCTCTTCAGTTGAGCAGAAGGGAGGGATGCTGGTTCATAGTAACAGCACAGGGTGTTGGTTGAACCAGCTAAACTTCTGCTCACAGCAGACCTTGAGAATAGTACATCGGACATGACATTCAAATCTGCAGGGGGATTCAATAAAGTGTACATGACATTTTTGACCATGTGCGTGGTGCAATGAGCACCTGGCTGTGAAAAGTTTTAGTTTCAGTAAATTCAGCGTACATAGTGCAAATACAGAAACTTTTGTGGCATGCAGATTGCAGCATGAGTAGCTGAATTTTATGCTAAGGAAGCAAACCAGCACATTGGGCTGATTCAACAACTTCTAAAGCAACTGTGTAGACTCTGTATTTGTGTTGGCCATGTATTCCAAAACTTTCAGAATAATGCCATGGAAAGGAGTCTACATGGAAACAAGAACAAGTAAAAGTTCTTATATTTGTACATAACTGACTGTCTTCTTCTTCTTTCAGCTGCTCCCATTAGGGGTCACCACAGCAGATCAACTGTTTCCATTTCTTCCTGTCCTCTGCATCTTGCTCTGTCACACCAACCACGTGCATATCCTCTCTCACCACATCCATAAACCTTATCTTAGGAATTCCTCTTTTCCTGTTACCTGGCAGTTTCATCCATAGCATCTTTTTCCCAATATACTCTGCATCCCTCCTCAGCACATGTCCAAACCAACATAATCTTGCCTCTCTGGCTTTGTCTCCAAACCTTCCAACCTGGGCTGACCCTCTAATATACTTATTTTTAATCCTGTCCATCCTCGTCACACCCAATGCAAATCTTAACATCTTCAACTCTGCCACGTCAAGCTCTGACTCCTGCCTTTTTGTCAATGCCACTGCCTCCAACCCATATAACATAGCTGGTCTCAATACCCTCTTGTAGACCTTCCGTTTCAGTCTTACTGGTACTCGTCTGTCACAAATCACTCCTGACACTCTTCTCCACCCACTCCATCCTGCCTGTACTCTCTTCTTCACCTCTCTTCCACACTCACCATTACTCTGAACTGTTGATCCCAAGTAATTAAACTCATCCACTTTTGCCACCTCTACTCCCTGCATCCTCACCATTCCTCTATCTTCCCTCTCATTCACACACATATATTCTGTCTTAGTCCTGCTGACCTTCATTCCTCTTCTCTCTACAGCATATCTCCACCTCTCCAGGGTCTCCTCCACCTGCTCCCTACACTCACTACAGATCGCAATGTCATCTGCAAACATCATAGTCCACGGGGACTCCTGTCTGATCTAGTCTGTCAACCTGTCCATCACCATTGAAAATAAGAAAGGGCTCAGAGCTGATCCTTGATGTATTCCCACCTCCACCTTAAACTTATCCGTCAATCCCACTGCAGACCTCACTGCTGTCACACTACCCTTGTACATATCCTGTACCACTCTTAGATACTTCTCTGACACTCCCGACTTCTTCATACAATACTACAACTCCTCTCTAGGCACCCTGTCATATGCTTTCTCTAAATCCACAAAGACACAATGCAACTCCTTCTGACCTTCTCTGTACTTCTCCATCAACACTCTCAGAGCAAACACTGCATCTGTAGTGCTCTTTCCTGGCATGAAACCATACTGCTGATCACTAATCATCACCTCCCTTCTTAACCTAGCTTCCACTACTCTTTCCCATAACTTCATGCTGTGACTGATCAGTTTAATCCCTCTGTAGTTACTACAGCTCTGCACATCACCCTTATTCTTAAAAATTGGTACCAAAACACTTTTTCTCCATTCTTCAGGCATCCTCTCACTTTCCAAGATTTCATTAAACAATCTAGTTAGAAACTCCACTGCCATTTCACCTAAACACCTCCATGCTTCCACAGGTATGTCATCTGGACCAACAGCCTTTCCGTTCTTCATCCTCTTCATAGCTATCCTTACTTCCTCCTTGCTAATCCACTGCACTTCATGATTCACTATCCGCACATCATCCAACCTTCTCTCCCTCTCATTCTCTTCATTCTTCAACACCTCAAAGTACTCTTTCCATCTGCTCAACACACTCTCCTCGCTTGTGAGTACGTTTCCCTCATTATCCTTTATCACCCTTACCTGCTGCACATCTTTACTAGCTCAGTCCCTCTTTCTAGCCAATTGGTACAAGTCCTTTTCTCCCTCCTTAGTGTCCAGCCTTTTATACAACTCTTCATACGCCTTATCCTTAGCCTTCGCCACCTCTCTCTTTGCCATGCACCTCATCTCCTTATACTCTTGTCTACTTTCTTCATCTCTTTGACAATCCCACTTCTTCTTTGCCAACCTCTTTCTCTGTATACTCTCCTGTACTTCTTCATTCCACCACCAGGTCTCCTTGTTCTCCTTCCTCTTTCCAGATGTCACACTAAGCACCTTTCTAGCCATCTCTCTTACTAGCTCTGCTGTAGTTACCCAGCTATTCAGTAACTCTTCACTGCCAACCAGTGCCTGTCTTAACTCTTCCCTGAACATCACCTCATAATTACCCTTTTTCAATTTCCACCATTCGATCCTTGGTGCTGCCCTGACACTGACTGTAACATGTAAAATTACACATTGTGGATGCTGGAAAATCACAGTAACAAATAGAAATATAACTTTCTAAGTGCCATGACATAAGTGCAGCTTCACTCCCCCACACCCAAATGAAGAATATACACTTAAGTAATGTGGGTTCTTAAAATGTTTAAATGTCATGAAATAGACTATTGAACTGTAATGTATTCATATGCATTATGTAGCTGATGTATTACAGTCCCATTTTATTAAAACATGTATTCTCTGTTACAACACTGGGCTCCTGTGCAGTTTCCCTGCTTACACAGTTACCAACCATTTACATTTTGGGCTGTCAGCATGGTGAATATGCAAATGAGGTCAAAACTCATTAGAATTGTTGAACCTCAAAAAAAAGAACCATGTAGGGATGTTCAATTTGTGTGGACACTTCCACAGTGTTTGTGTTGAATGCATGGCAACAGCAAATGCTGACATCAGGGGTGTGTGTCAGGTTACACTTGCAGAGGTGAACATGTAGGGCTGTGAAGGCTGAAAGTGCACAATTCCCAAGTTCTGTGATTTCCTCATTATTTAGTTGTTAAAATGTGTGGTCCCTGTCTGGTTTAATTTTATATTTTACTTTGCCATTGTTTGCACAATACTGCACTTAGCACAACCACAAGAAACAGAGGAATGAATGGCATGTTTTTCTGTGTGGTTATGTAATTCTTCCTGTGGTAGCACATTTATGTGTTATGGCTGGAATATAGATGGCCCTGGGTTCAACTACAGGGTGTGCAACCTTTCCTTCACTTTTTATGGTCCATGTTTGTGCGATATCATGAGAACAGAGGAAATATCAATCTTACCTCTACTTAGCTTATTTCTGCAAAGGTGCATAGAGGTGCATGGAGGGGCATGGAGGTGCATATAGCACACTAATAAGCAAGAATAGGTGTAATTAACAGATGCTAGTTATAGCATAAACAGGTGAATTGCATGTAAATCAACCAATCCAACACAATGGAGCTATTCAACAATATATAAAGTATCAATGTAGCCTCCATACTGTTTTTTCCTTAATCCTTCAATACCATTGGAGTAGAGACAAGGAAAGTTTAACTGACACAATGCTAGGTGTTGCTGCAGCATACATCTGTATGTGCTAGAGACTGCATCTTTATGAGCTAGAGGCTGAAGCCAATGCTGCTGGTGCTTCTGATAATAGGCCTAGGGTGAGAAGGAGAAAAGTATTCAGGCTCAGGGTAACTTTTGAGTTGCTCAATGAGCTGGAGATTATAGAGTGCTACAGGGTGGACAGAGATAAATTTCAAGAACCCTATGAGCTCTGCAGCCCTCAACTCAGTGCCAGAGCCAACCGAGTGGAACCTATCCCAGTGGAAACTAAAATATGGTTATCCCTTAGAATATTAGCTACTAGTACTTTTCAAAGACCAAATGGGGACATGATGGGTGTGTCATAGCCATCGGCTTCTGGGATCCTCCACCAATTTCTGGATGTAATACTCATACAAGCCTGTGAACACATATATTTCCCCCATAGTTCTGAAGAGAGGGACAGCAATATGGAACTCTTTTACCATGTAGCACACTACCCTGAATTACTGGGTGCCATTGATTACACTTGTACACATTAAGGCACCACCCTGTGAGTAGGGTACAATCGACATTAACCCCAAGGGATACCACTCCATTAACTGCCATGTCATGTGTAATGCCAGGGGAATTATCTTGAATGTGTGTGCTGGCAACTCTGGCAGTTATCATGACTCTCATATCTGGTGTACATCACAGCTGTACCAGATGTTTGCTAAGGGGACATTCTACAGGTTCACTTACTGGGGGATGCTTGCTATGCCCTGGAACCATGACTGATGACACTATTCAGGAATGCATACACACCCACAGAAGAACGCCATAATGAAGCACACACTCAAACTAGAAACATCATAGAGCATGTTTTTGGGCTTCTGAAGTCACAGTTCCAGTGCCTAGATATATCCTGTGGAGCCCTGCAGTTTAATCCATGCACATGTACACAAATATTCACACTATGTGCTATGCTGCACAATCCAGTCTGATTCTGCAGAAACAGCTGCAGCAGGATCAGCAAGGGGAAGGGACACACATTTGCCCAACAATGCCTAGGTCACCACACCCACAGTCAGAGGAGAACTCAGATGAGGAAACCTTGGCTTCTGTCCCTGTAGGCAGATGTAAACATGCTTAGTAAGCCCTTGCTTTGGCTAATTGACAATGCATAGCACATTCACTGATCACCTAAGGACCTAATACCTTTCTACTACTCAAATAGATATAATAAAATTGACATCAGGAAACTCACACATCCTTTGCCTTCCCATGTACTGGCTGTGTACTGCTTGCATCACACAGACTCGGCCCTGAACTAAAGGTGTGTCATCTGATGCATTTGCATGATAATTTCTGAACTTAGAATGTATTCCTTAATAATATTATGGCATATCCTTGTATTTCCTAACTTGATACAGTAAGCGAGTAAATAGTGGTGTATTTGTACGTAAAGGAGATTAACATATGACACTAGACACTTGTTTTACTTATATTTGACCTATTAGTAGGCCTCAGGCATGAAAGATTCACATAGTCATACCTCTGAAGAATACAGATATTCCCTGCATGGCCTCAGTTTAGCACTGTAACTTTGCAATGGTAAATTGTTAAAGACAGAAGTTAGAAAGTGATGATACACATTGCAGTTTCAGACTTCAGACTTATTTGTGTCATAACAGTAACTGAGCTTTGTCCTCCCCCCAAAAGAGGAGTGTACTCTTTTTCCTGCTATAACAGTAACTCAGCTATGTTATCCCCAAAAGAACAGTATATGTGTCTTTGTGCCATCCATCCTGGACTGTAGATCATATTATTCCCATTTACTATCCTCTCACATGTTAAGGCCAATGATATGGAGTGGTTTATACACTGCATGTGTTAGAAAACTGATGAATGATCAAGAAACACAGAAAGGTAAGACAGAGCTGTATATTTGTAAACATAATTATTACAGGCTGTCTGATCACTAACTGCTCTATGTTCAAATATAGTAAAGAGCATCAAATGTGCTAATCACAGCTAATGGTTTGATAGCAGTGTACATTCTGATGCAGTTGGTTGTGTGAAGAATAACTTCATTTCATTGATGCAAAGCTGTTTGTGTGGCAAAGAGAACTAAGGCATCCACTCTGCTTTCTGAAGCTGGATTGGTGTGAGGGTTGAAGTCCTAAAATATGTATAAATTTGTGATGTGTACTATCCACTTTTTTCTGTACTTTTACAGATTTTGTGTATGTGTTCCATAGTTTTAGTACCTTTTCCTCTTTGTCTTCCTTTAATTCCACTTTTACGTAACGTGCTGCATGCCGAAAAACAGTTTGTTTAAGCTTATCTTGCTTGCACGAAGTGCAGCATTGCAGAAACAGGAAAAAAAAAGATTGCCTAGAAAGCAGAGACAGAAAAATAGAAAATGGATACATTCAATTAATGACATTGTGAAAAGCAGGCCTGGAGTATAGAAGTAGCAAATATTAGCAATTTGGCTCGCATTTGCACACTGCTTCCTTAAGCGCAAAAAGGCCTATCGTGCATGTGTGTACACTTTGTTAACCATTGTGCAAATCCAATGCTCATTCCACTATGGAATTATATGCATGATATTTTATTATTGATGTTTATTGTCCATTTCCTTTGTATGACATAAAACTACATGTGGAAATACTGCAAACTAAGTAAAATACATCATTGTGTCCCCCCTCCCCCACCAAACCACAGCAAACAAGCACTACAACCCTAGGGTCTCGTAACATTTTCCATGCATATATGAACCGCAATACAAAGTGTTATAAATAATGTTGTGTGCTCACACATGAACAGGGCCACTTGCTGGTGCTCACAGCCTTGCTCTGTAAAACTCAAACAAGTTTTTCTCAATAAGGGTACTTGTGTTTTACACAGCTAGGCTTCCAAACAACCTACTGCTATTAGGCTACTAGCCTCAGATGACACTATGAAGCAATGTACCTATGCATGTCTCCCAACCTCTTGTCTCCCAATTGCCCTGCTGATGTCATCTACTGTAAGTTCATCTGCAGTCCTGACAAAAACAAACTTGTGCTGTAGCACATGCATTAATTCCTTGTTCTGTAGTGTATGTAATTAGATAAGTAGGGGTTATATTCTCACTGCAGTCAAATTGGGGGGGGGGGGTGAGCTGTTGCTGAACTTTAGAGTGAGCCTTTTACAGTAACCTGTGGGACACTGTTATCTTGTCCTCAACAGACACTGCTGATGCCATCGTGTTGCCTGACACATTCCAAGGCAGACGTGAGCTGTGGCACTTAGTTAAATACTGTGTTCTGTAGTATCTGAGTACTTAGATAGGTAGGGATTCTATACTCTCAAATAGGGGAGCCAGTGTGTGTGTGTGTGTGTGTGTGTGTGTGTGTGTGTGTGTGAGCTGTTGCCGGGCATTCCAATGAGCCTTTTACAGCAGCCTGTGGGACACTTTTATCTTGTCATCAACAGACAATCAGGGGAACCGCTGCCTTCTTCTCTTTGAGATAGAGAGAAATGCTGGGGAAGGGCTGTAAAAATGTCTGGGTGAGGTAAATAGTGCTGGTGGGGAAGGAAGCAATTGCAGACAGGCAAGAGAGAGAAATGCTGGGGAAGGGCTGTAAAAATGTCTGGGTGAGGTAAATAGTGCTGGTGGGGAAGGAAGCAATTGCAGACAGGCAAGACAAACAAGACAAGAAACAGGGACATGAAGGACACATGAGGTGGGTAAGCACCATGGATAGGGAGAGGGTTGGAAATCCCATTACCATGCATGTTAAGGTCATTTACAGTAAAAATCTAGCCCTCACCCAGTGGACTGTCATCACTGTCACTTCACCCAACATCTGCACCTCCTATAGGTGCGCTGCACAGAGACAAAGAGCAGGCATTACATCTGCTGTAGGTGTTAGCAAACAGTGTGGTGCACAATTCTACACACCATGCCTGAAAGTTCATCACAGGTGATAAACTCACCCCATCCACCACTGCTTATGGAGGGAGCCACAGACCCATCCTCCAGGGCAGAAGTACCTGAGGGGCTGGGTAGTGCAGGGGAGGCAGATGGGGGTGCTTCCAGATTCTGCACCAGACATGCTGGGCAGCAGTCCAGTAGACAGTTGAGTGGGGGCAGATGAATCACATGGGACAGTCCCATCCTACTGTGCTGTGGGAGAAACAATAAATAAAAAATAAACAAAAAAAGAGAGAAAAGGGTTGAGGTGAGAGAAAAAGTGAGAGCAGTAGTAACTTCATATGTGATATACAAAGCATTAGTACAATTATTTGACTGTATTCTGTTACCTTTACTTTTAACACTGCAAACTCCTAGTTTATAACAGAGGCACACTATAGTACAGATTGTAGCCACCAATTCTTGATGTGTGCATATATTGCACATATGCTTGCTCCAATTATACTGATTATAGTTTACAGACAGTCATTTGTGCCACTGTATAGAGGCATGAAGTTACATTCCAATAATGATGAAAACCTAACAGTATTGTATATTTGGGAAATGCAGTTTTTGAACCCATAGCCAATGATTATGCTAAAATGCTATACTGTTTTTTTTTTATTACTCAACAGACTACTGCATGCATACTTTCCTTTTACAGTTTACAGATGTATGCTCACTGTTATGTGAGAATATGGTGCCACTGGTTTGTGCTACAGACTAAGCCATACATAGTTTCTTTTACGGTTGGGATATGCATGCTCAATTTGATACAACCCTATTAAATGCCAACCAAGCAGTCCTTAACTTTTAATGACACAGAATTACTATACAAATTATTAATATTATTAAAATACTAGTTAGACAGTACTGTTCTGATGCATCCATACCACATGCTTCTTACATCCTTACTAGACGTGCAGCATGGGACCAAAAATTCGAGTCTCGCTCCTCAGCAGCTGTGGAAACAACGGAACAGATCACCATTATGAATACCAGTCTTGACTATACTCATCTTGTAACTCTTACAATTACTCACTGAAATTGATACTTACACATCTGTGGCATGTCCTCTGCCTGACATTCACTGTCACAAAGGTCAAAGGTATCCTGCTTACTCCTCTGGAGGTCATCAAAATGATGTCTACATTGCTAACCTGTGTAGGGGATACCTGTCACACTGGTTAAGGCCCTGGCAACACTATTACAGGCTTCATATTTATATTCTGTGCCTGAAATGTCCTGCTGCAGCAACATAGGATGTTGCTTCTTAACTAGGAGTCCAACAAAATCTTGGACTCCTGGACACCCCAACACTGCACCCAAAAGCATACACCCTCCCAGCAACTGCAGACATACCTGCCATAGTTTAAACTCAATGTCTAATGAACATTTCCCACCAACTGCATTTTAAATACTGCTGTTTCCCACCCATTGCTTGTCTTGCACTTACTGAGAGTGCAGAGATTTTGGTTTTGCAACATTTGAAAATGTTGCACATTGCTTACCATCATGCAAACACGGTAGGTGAGGGTGCACACTGGCAGGCACCATGTTTACATGATAGTAAGAGATGTGCAACAGTGGCGAACAATGCCATTTCTAGTTCATTAGGTATACAGGCACTTGTGTAAATGGGCTAGTCAAATGTACCATATATACAGTTCTCCTGCACTTACAGCTGTTACAACAAGAAGGTTGAGAAAGCAGTTCTGTATGTTCCACTTAATTGCTATAATCTGCAATCTTGTAAACCAAAACCACACAGGTGAAAATGACAGTATATTTGACCAAAACCAGCTTATAAAAGCAATTCACTGGGTCCATACCATAAGCTTCATACCTCAACAGGAATATCAGGATCAAAATTCTTATGAACACACTTTATTCCAAATACAAAGAAAGTTAAGCGCTTTCGTCTCCCTCACCAAAATTGACTTCTTCAGAACTATCTTATTATTCCCATAAGCACCTCTTATATAATAGGTGTCATTTGCATTATAGTTAATTAATTATACAATTAGACAATTTACAAATTAAAAATTCTGTAATTAAAATGATCCACACTGTTCCATGAACTGAAAATTTAAAACATGTATGTTAAAAATATAAAATGTTGAAGCTTTAAGAAAAATACAATGTTACATCCAGAGTTCTCTTTTTTAACACTGGTGCTAAAGGAATGCTCTCATTAATACCTGGTGGTGTGGTAGAGTTTAATTTTATTATCCAAAAAAGTTGTCTTTACTCCAACTGGAGCTCCCACCACCCACCTTGGGCATTTAATGAACTTGTTCTAAGATACCACATTTAAATCTAGTGAAGTCCTGACACTGTAGGTTCATAGGTTTATAGGTAAGTACTAGGCTATCGGCCCATGGGCCTAAGTAAGCCTAGCCAACAAGGTTCCCTGGCTTACGCCACCCAAGAAAGTTATTTTCCTGTGCCCCTGTCAAGCAGAGCCACAGAAGTGATCCCCGGGGTGTATTTCCTATGTCCCATCCACTCATCAAGATTTTTCTTGAAGAGTGCTAATGAGGAACTTTGCTTGACATAGATGGATAACTTGTTCCAGAAAATGGGAAGTCTCTGAGACAGGAATCTATTCCTCCAGCATGTTCTGTTTATTGTGGTGACAAGGTTTAGATCCTTAGAGCATGTAGCTCAGAAGGATTGGGATTTCTTTAGATGTAGCATGTCCAACAGCTCTGGGTTTGACATAGCTTTATATGTTAGGCAGAAATCACCTTGGAGCAGGCGATATGCTACGGAGTAAAGCTGGAGTTTTTTGAGATGGTCAGTGTAGGGCATCTGTTTGAGGCCAGTAATCCTCTTTGTGAGGTACTTCTGTGGCCTTTTCAGCTGCTGCAGATGTCTTGTGAGGTACATTCCAAAAGTGGTGTTGTACTCTATAATGGGTCTAATGAGTGTCGAGCTAAGGGTAACAATGACCTAATTTTTCCTGGATGAGAACCCTTTTGTGATGAGGTGT
This sequence comes from Protopterus annectens, assembly GCF_019279795.1. Taxonomy (NCBI): domain Eukaryota; kingdom Metazoa; phylum Chordata; order Ceratodontiformes; family Protopteridae; genus Protopterus; species Protopterus annectens. The sequence goes on from NC_056725.1 coordinate 1,505,504,734, forward strand.
GCCACATAGAAGGATTTCCTGACTACTGTGGTGATGTGATTATCAAAGGAGAGACTACTGTCCACCTGTGCACCAAGGTTTCTTATCACACATTCAGCTTTAAGTAGACTGCCGCCTACGTGGTAGTTCAGGGGTGCAGAGTTTTTACCAAAGGGGATGACAATGCACTTTTTGGCATTGAGCTTGAGGCCATGGCTCTGACACTAGGTATCCATCTCAGTGAGGCCCTTCTGTAGGATGTCCACATCATTTGCAGACTCGACTATGGCTCCTAGTTTGCAGTCATCTATGAATGTCATTAGCCAAAGGCCTTCTGTGTTAGCCTGTAATTCAGAGAAGTAGATACCAAACAGGAAAGGTCCCAGGACTGAATCCTGTGGTACTCCACTTGTCACTGGTTGTTTAAAGTCAGATTTGGACTCTGCAACTTTTACAGTTTGGGTTCTGTAGGTGAGCCAGTTGACAACCCATCTTGTGACATAAGGATTTATACCTAGTTTAGTGAGTTTAGCTATAATTCCAGAATGGGAGATGGTGTCAAAAGCATTGGTGAGGTCAAGATAGGCTGTGTGAACCCCCTTATCCTCATCTACAGCTTTGGTGACTGCCTCAAAGAAGTCAATCAGGTTCAGGAGGCATGATCTGCCTTTCACAACCCTAAACTGGGTGGGGTCCAGAGATTGGAGGTTACCAATGTCTTTGTTTATGAGTTCCATAATGATACGTTCTATGGCCTTACAGACCAGGGAGTGGGACAACTGTTGCTGTGCTCCATTCAGTGGACACAAAGTCTGAAGTGAGGCTATTATTGAAAATGGTGCTTAGGTGGGGAGACAGTTCATTCTGAAGTTCGTGTAAAACGCAGCCTGAGATGTTGTCCGGTCCCATGAATGTTGCATTTTTGGCTTTAGAGAGTGCAGCTTTTACCTGCATGGTTGTGATTACAGGGACTCTGCATTCTTCCTGTATAGATATGGACTGTTTAGAGGGTGAGGGGGGGTAAAGTTAGCATTGAACCCATCTGCCAGGATGTTGGCAATATCAGTTGGTTCTGTAATTTTCTTGCCGTTGTGCTGTAACTCAGAGCAGATCTGGGTGTTGTCATTGAGTTTCTTGACATAGCTATAGAATGTTTGTGGTTGTCCCTATAATCCATGGTGATTTTTTCATAGCTAGCTTTGGAGGATTTTATAAGGGATCTCAGCTTCTTACTGAGGCTGACCAGGGAGCTTGTTCACTCATGGGATTTTACTCTCTTTTGCAACAGTTTCTTCCTTCTGTTGTAGAGTTTGTTTATGGCTTCCTTTTTTTGGAGGGTTGCATCTTGGTTCTGTTTGGAATAGCATGATCCATGCACTCGTGTAAGTGCTTTTAGAGTGCATTTGTGTAGGATTCAGCAGTCGTAACTGTATTGTCCATCTGCATGTGTGTCATGAAATTCACCACCTCTGTCTTAAGAAGCATGAAGTTGGCTTTGGAGAAATTTTTACTGCGGTTTCCTTAATGGGGAGTGGGGGTGAGATGTGGATATCTAGGGTGATTAGCTTATGGTCGGATCTGAACAACGAGGGGTTGACTTCAGGTGTGGAAACACCGGTCACTCATGTTGGTAATGACTAGGTCTAGAATATTGTTGGCCCTGATGGGGGTGTGGATAACTTGATCCAGGGCATTTAATTTTATGACTTCCAGAAAGCGCTGAGTGAAGGAGTTGGTACATGAGTAGTTTTCCCAGTTAATGGTGGGGAAGTTGAAATTGCCCATTATTAGGGTGTTTGGTTGAACCCTAATATTTTCCAGTATATCAAGAAAGGAGGAGTGGGAATCCTGGGGCATGGTGGGGTTCTGTAGCAAGCTACAATTTGGATTTCAGTTTTGCCCAGAGTTAGTTGCACTTGGATAACCTTGGATGCATTATGTTGAGCAACTAGCCTGGAGGTGTGGATATCCTTAATGAATATGGACACACCTCTGCCTTTGATGTTCCGGTCCAGGTTAGATGGCCGAAAAGTGTGGTATGAGTTATAACCTGGTAATGTAGGAGTGCTCTCTGGAGCCTTGAACCAGGTCTCAGTCACTGCACAGATATCAATGTTCTCCATTTTAAGGAGTGTCTTGATGGAGTGCATTTTGAGATTTAGACTTCTAGCATTGAGTAGCATTACCCTCAGTTTTTGCTTGCCTGTTCCTGTTATGGTGGTGAATTTGTCATTTGAACCTTGCTTAAAAAAGGCACTATAGGGGAGGCAAGAGCCTTAGTCAGTATCCAGAATCCCAGGGGTGACAGGTACAGGCCATCTCTGGCAAAGCATCGTGGTCTGCCAACCATGTCATCCCAGGCAGACATGTACTCGATCCCCTTTAAAATGACACCAGAAGTCAATAATTTTGTCCCTTGTACTGTGGGAACATTCTGGGTGATGGCAGGATGCTACTCAGGGCTAGGGTCATACCTGCCTGGGGTACAAGATCGGAGAGCTCTTCCATGTCTCTTTTCATGTAGTCAACAGAAGTATGTCTCAGGTCATTCACACAAACATGGACAATGACACAGTCATATTTGTACTTGTTGTGGAGTGAGCTGAGTGATTGGGTTATGTGGCGGATCCTGGCATCCGACATGCATCTAACAGTAACCGTCTCCTTGTTTAGCCTGGTGAGTGGGACATCAGTGCACCTGACTATAGAGTCACCTATGACTAGTGTGTTGGGTATGTTGTTTTGCCTTATTGGCTGTGGTTGAGTGGCACCCTGAGTCTGTGGGCTATGTGTCATTTGGGTTGTGTTGGCGGGTGGAGGTTGCTTGTGTTTCTGCTTTGGAGGTCTCTATTGCTTGAGCAGGTTATTATTGAGAGCCTCTGTGAATGTTTTTGTGTTTCTATGTGTGGATTTTGGTGGTGTAGGTTTAGTGGGACTATGTGATGAGTGTGGTGTGGAGCAAGTGTTTACCTTCTCCTCTTGACTGCCAAGTTCAGTCTTTGTTGGAGAGAGCTTTACCTCCAGTTTGGCTAGATAAGTGCATCTCTCACAGGATGTAATGTTGGGTGATAGGATGAGAGGGTTGTCTGTATACATGAGGCAATTGCTACATTGCCCCAAGATGCCCAGATTCATCAGATAGACAGGAGAGAACACTAGGAGATGACCCACTCACTAAGCAAGTGAGGAAAGTAAGTACAAAAACTGTTTTCCTCTAGGTAATGAGGAAGGTTGAGTGTTGTAGTAATCTGTAGCTTATTTAGTGCTAACAACAGGTTCTGAACAAGTACTGAGCATGAATAAGCAAATCAAGTGCTAAAACTAAGAATCTGTATCTGAACTAGACTAGTTACAGGAAAGAAACAAGTGCAAACGTGGGCTTTTAAATCAGAAAGTTGAGAGAGATGGAAAAATTGCGCAAATGGCCAATAACTACAATTTCTGGGCCAGAAAACACTCCTTATGTGGTAGATAGGCTACCTAGTGCTTACCACGTCTACTGATAAGCTAGAAGGCTTCCCTCAAACACAGAAAGGCTTAGGGGGGCTTAGCAGCTTACAAACAGTCCTGGATATAGCAAATCTGTATCTGGACTAGACTATTTACTGGAAAGGGGGATAAGTACAAATGCGGGCTTTTAAATCAAGAAGTTGAGAGAGATGGAAAAACTGCCTAAATGGCCAAGAACTACAATGTCTGGGCCATAAACCACTCCTTATGTGGTAGATAGGTTACCTAGTGCTTATCACTCCCACTGATAAAATAGCAGGCTTCCCACCAACACAAACAGGCTTGGGGGGCTCAGAACCTTACAGTCAGTCCTGGATACAGCAAATCTGTATCTGGACTAGACTAGTTACAGGAAAGACAGGAAACAAACATTTTTTGTTACATTTAAGCAGAACACAGGGAGATTCTAGCAACGTTTTTTTAAAGGAAAGAGAGAGAGAAGAAACAGAAGATAATTCAAGGTTATGAACTAAGTGGGTTGGCCTTCTCAAATGTTCTCTCTGTATTAGGTAGAATGAGCTAATGACACTAGACTGGGAGGAGTGTCCCAGATAAAATTTACAGTAGGTGCATGCAACTGCAAAGCCACCAAGTATAACAGCAAGACACCAACGGGGTGGGTAGGGAACAATACTACAGCTACTAGCCTACACTCTTTTAGACAATAAACACTACAGAAATGTTTATCACAGCAGAGGAAGAGCAGTGAACTACAACATGAAAGTTTTTAAACAAATAAAGGAGCAAGAAGACTCTACAGAATGCTTTTAACTGCAAACAAATCAGTTATATGATCCAGTCCTTGGCAGGAAATCAGAACAAACAGGTGCTGCAAGTGGAGAAAATATCCCATTAATACCGTTCACACAGTGAAACTAGCTAACATGCTTTACAAATAGTATGACAGTAAAAACCTTATTTATCAGGTCCTGTAAGGCAGAACATTTTAGTTTAACCATGCAGATTAATTAATAGCAATGAAATACAGTAAAAAGTATGCAGCAGGCAATAAAATGTGCTATATATAAATTGCTAGAAGCAATAACTAGTAAAAATAAGAAAAAAAAACGGATACTTATTGCTATATATCTCAGATCAGAGTTGTAGTCAATGCCCCTCTTCCACTCAGCTCAGTGTGTATAGACAGAAATCCTCTCAAAGTTAGGGCTTAAATACCAGAAGATACAACCTTAAATAACTTTTTTAAAAAAGCTCAAAACAACCGATGAGTGCTTACTCCAAGCCCTAGACCACCCAACTCCCACCAACCAGCAGCTAATCAACACAATCCTGCCACGAAGGTAAAGAAAGGCTTCTGCTAATTCAAGATGGCCTGGTCATGTGCTCAGAATAACCACTACAAAAATAAACAGGCCCAGAGACAGCAAATCTGAACTGTGACAATACTACAGCTACTAGCCTACACTCTTTTAGAAAGTAAACACTACAGAAATGTTCATCACAGCAGAAGAACAGCCACAAAATGAAAGTTTTTAAACAGATAAAGGAGCAAGGATACTCTACAGAATGCTTTTAACTGCAAACAAATCATTTATATGATACACTCCTCGGCAGGAAATCAGAACAAACAGACAGGTGCTTAACAAGTAGAGAAAATTTCCCATTAAATCCTTTCACACAGTGAAACTAGCTAAAAAGCTTTACAAACAGTGTGACAGTAAAAACCTTATTTATCAGGTCCTGTAAGGCAGACAATTTTAGTTTAACCATGCAGATTAGTTAATAGCAATAAAACAATAAAAAGTATGCAGGAGGCAATAAAAAGTGTCATATATAAATTGCTAGAAGCAATAACTACTAAAAATAAGCAAAAAAAAAAAACAGGGTACTTATTGTTATATATCTCAGATCAGAGTTGTAGTCAATGCCCTTCCTCCACTTGGCTCAGTGCGTAAGGAGTGTTTATACAGTGAATTATTCAGGTTCCCTATTATACCATCACAGAAGCAGATTGTCGAATGCATCTTTGTCAAACAGTAAAGCATGAAAAGGCAAAATAGCGAAGTGGCGTTTCAGCGAATTCTTTCCTTGGGAAAGAATTTGTTTGGCTGCTTTCACTACTTTGCATTTTTGGCACTGTAGTGCAATCTTGGAGTTGGTATATTTAAGTAGGGGGGTCTTGAGGCACAACCCCTTTCGAGGTATATTTATAGGGGGTGCGGGGGCACAGCCCCCCCACCTCGGGGGGTGTGGAGGTGAAACCATCCATGTCAAGTAATGTTTTACTGGTTTTTTTGTTTGTTTCGGAACAGTGATCGTGTTTCATTGGAAAATAATCGCTGTTCTGACGTTTTGATGTTGCAAGCTTTCACTTACATGGGGTCAATTATCTGTCGTTCGCTCTTCTGAGCATGTGATATGATAATATAGACCCAATTATTCACATTACCCTTGATATTGCATACAAATGTTCGTAGATCCTTGTTCTAAGTTTTCTTTCTGTCTTACCTATATAATAACTGCCACAAGTTTGGCAGATTGAAATAAACTATACCTTTGCTGTTTCAATTTCCTTTGTGCAAATTCACCTTGTATCCATTTTCCTTTAGTACTATATTATTAGATTCAACTATGTAGGGGCATTGCCTGCATGCCCCGCACTTGGTAGTACCTTTATAAAGTAGAGAAATGATTTTGACAGGGTATTCAAATACTAATTTCAGATTCCTCCCCATTTTCTAAACAAAATTCAGCTCATTCCCTAGAATTTTTAGGATATCAGAATTGCCCTTAAAAATTGTCCAGTTTCTAGATATAATTTCTCTCACCTTCTTTTCCCCTACACCAAATGGTATTATCATACGGTCACTGTGTTGAGAATTGTTCCGTGTGTTGTTTATAGTACTACCAAGGTTAGTTTCACCTAATAGGGGCTTGATTTTAGCTCTCCACCTGTCCAAAATTTTAGCCCTTATGAGTTTTAATACTTTGTTGGGTACCCTCTGTTTTTAAACATGTTTGTAATAATTTCCATCTCTTGGTGGAAAGTGTTGGTGTCTGAACAAATGAGTACCTAAGGGTCTCAGACTGTATAAGTTCCCCTAATGGTCTTTCTATAGACAGTTAACAAACTGACAATGTTATTTGATAGTTTTGGCCCATGATAAAACTGTAAATGGTCTATAAAGTATTGCATGGTAACTATAAGAATCAATCAGAGGAGGTTAGCATGGATTGGGAAGAGTGATTGGATAAGCAATTCACAAAGAAACAATGGGAGGCTATATGTACGTCTCCCAAATATGCAACAAAATCTAGAAGATTTAGGATTTTTGACTTTAATGTTTACATAGATCTTTTTACACCCCAAGTAGATGACAGAGAATTTTTCCTCAGGCAGATGGTAAATGTTGGAGGTGTGAAGGGGAGGAGAGAGGTGGTTGGGAAAGTGTTTTCTGGGGTTGAAGTTAGCAGACTTTGAAGATTCCCTGAAGGATGCACTATCAGAGATGCTGAGTGGGTGGATTAGTCTAACGAGGGAGATGTTTTTTCTGAGCTATGATACAGAAACGGAATTGACTAGACATGGTAAGGCCTTGCTGTGTCTAATAATGGTGGATGCCAAAAAAGCAGTTCCTAAAAAATGGACATCAAAATCTAAACCAACTATACTGTAAGCAGTGAATATAGTAACAGAGATAAAACAACTGGAACTGAGATCTTTAGAAAAGGGTAGGAGTGAACTACATAGGGAAAATTGGAATTGTAGGAACAATACATACAAGGAAGGAATGACGTCTAAAAGGTTGCAGAACTTAAATGAGCTATGAAATGTCTGAGTGGAGAAAGATTGGGTAGATTATAAATGATATATAATGTTTGTAAATAAGAGTGTGTCAGTATGGTTTGTGATGTAAAATGCGTGTGACTAGGATTGTCAGTGTGGTTTGTTTTCATTTATATAAATGTATGATTGCCTATGTACTAAGTGATGGTTTAATAAAGATGTTTCTTGTTAAAAAAAGAAAGAATTTAATAAAGTATGTAATATTGCTTAGGTTATATGATATATAGCAATATATGTGAAGTGTAATGTTTGCTATGTTAATATAGTTTGATTACTTTTATATGAATGTAATACTGCGGTGGTGGTGCTGCAGTAGCATTGTCGCCTCACAGTAAGACATTGTCCTGTTCGATTCTCGGCTAGAGCATCTTCTGTGTGGAGACATGCGTGAATGGGTATACCTTCGTTGAAGGTTGTGCATCAGAGCTGGCAACTCAGCATGTAAAAATCTACTGCCAATCATTAGCAGACCGGAGTTCCGCTGTGGCAACCCCTAACTGGGAAAAGCCGAAAGACACAACAACAACTTTTATATGAATGTAAATTTGCCTATGTCACAAGTGATAATTCAATAAAGGTGTTTGAAAAAAAAATAAAAAGACTCTAAATGGTCTCGTAAGATCAGTGTGGCACTTCAGTTAACAAATTAAAATAAATGCATTAGGTAAATACATTGTTTTCTGCAAATAATTATCTTCAAAAAATGTTGCATTTGGTTTCAGTCAAATTTCAAACATCCAGGGATACTATTGCCAATGTGGTAGGCACTGTGTTTTCTCAAGTCCCTAATTTACAAGTTATTAATGAGTTCTAATTATGAAAATATTATATTTATTTGTACATATTATTTTTTTTTGTTTGTTCATCTTTTTGCCTTATGTTTTGTTAACCAATTTATCCAGTTGTTCTCTGGCTCATTCAATGGAGAATGGGGAAAAACAGTCCAAAAAGGACAAACAAATTATTTAAACTGTGATACAAATGGATCAACTGAATACATTATCAATTGAAAAGATGCAAACATTGAGATAAAAACTATATAAGAACATAACTCCTTTAACCTGCTATATATGTTTGCATCATTGCGCATATAAAATAATTTTGCAAAATGCTGCAGAATTAAGCAAAGAGAGTGTGCATTACTCTTCAGGTTATATGAAGATGTGTTCACATCTTGCAACTATATGTGCATTTACATCATTGCACATGTATTGCCATAACAAACTGTCTACCTGAACAGAATTGGTGGATATAATCTTGTATAGTTTGTACCTTAACAGGTTGTACATCTGTTCTAATGTCAGAGGATCTGAAGGCTGTGGGATCTATTTCCACATAATTTACAGAAATGGGAAAAATAAAACTGAATTAAATTCTCCCAGCATCCCTCATTAAAAGGACAGGTATTATATATATATATATATATATATATATATATATATACAGTAGTCTTCAGATTCTAACAACTATGAAATCTTTCAGAAATCCTTTTATAAAAACTAATGCCTTTCATTGGTACCTCCTAGTGTCATAAACAACAGACAACGTTATAAAAGAAAAAAGAACTACTGAGTGGATGTCATTATTAATCTAATGCCTCTTTTCATGGAATCATCCAACCTTTCTTATCCCGGAAAAAAAAGTTCTGAAAAGCTGAAGAAAGTCATCTCAGGCACAAGCTACCACTGACTGAGGCTCTTTCACAGAAATTAGCTTCAAAATCCATATGTTCCATACCTAAAAACAAGATCCAACCACCTCCTGTCCTAAAGCAGCATGTAATATTCTAATAAGACTTGTCTCAAAACCTTTCATGAATACATTTGCATAAGATGTTAAAATTAGTTAAACATTGTATGATATCAGATGTGCCACTTCTATCTCTTCATTATAAGGCTCCTTATACAAGATACTACTCTTAACGGAGTATCTTACTTGCCTATGTCATTGGAAGATGAGAAGTCTATGGATTCTATTACTATATCAGGTAGGTAGACTCATTTTCAAATACTGATACTGCAGTACATCATAAGGGATCACTACATTCTTAAGTGTGCTGTCCTTTGAATGAAATGTTAAACCAAGCCACTATCTTCCTGGCACACTGATGAAGGCATTGTCATTTTTGCCAAAACCAGTCTGATCTATACTAGTTTTTTTTTCTATATGTAGTTTATACTACATTTGAATAAAGCAACTTTGGTGCTACAGCTGCTGGTCTTATTCGTGTTTTGGAATTTGTCTGTTTTAAGTCCTTGCAACTGCCATTCCTGCAGAGGGTTTTGTTTCTTCTGGTTTCCTACAGGGACTCGCTCAACAAAGTGTAAATAAGTAAATAAATTAGTTTCAAATGATTACCATATGTACCACATAGAAGTTCCACAACATTTGGATCTTCCAACCTTTCATGTAATAAAAAGTGCCAACAAAGTAAGATAATTAGACCTAAGCCAGAAGTTATATAAAAATTTTTTTTTAATCAAAACTTATCTGGAAATACTTCTATACAGCAATCCAAGCAGACATAAGATACAGTTCTTACTCATATTCATTTTTAGTATTAACCAAAGCACCAAAATATGTCTACAACAGTTTTTTGAAAAAAAGTACACCTAAACACACTTTGAATTTATCCCCTTTATTCAAAGTAATATATTTTGTTACTATCCCATAGATACATACACACATAGATACAAACCTCCTGCTTTAACAGAGACAGCTGAAGAAAACATGGGAAACTTGTATAAAAGCAAAATTACCTCAGCCAACATTATGAAAAAAAAAGGAAAATGCCTGATTCAAAAAAAAAAATCTACCATTTACATTTCTCAGTGGAGACAACCCTTATTAACCCCAGTTGCATAGATAAGTTAGTAAGTGCATTAACTATTGTTTCCATAAATGAATTAGAATAAAAATGACTGCTCTCAGAATCAAAACTTAGACCCAAAACTCTCCAGCATATGAAAAAGAGGCTTACAAAAAATACTGTGAAAGCCTTCTCAGTATCAGCCCTCTAAACTATCCCCTTAATCAAATACAACTACAGTCTACTATAGTATTTATTCCCTTAGCATTCATAAAATCCCAGAAACCCACTCCCGGGGCGAAGAGCCGCAAAGTCTGTAAATGTTTTGCATCTCCATTTCAATGCATGCTATCCTACAACAGCATCCAGTGTATACCATTAATTAAGAAGAGCAAAAAAGATCTTTAAATTAGATTTTCACAATAAATTTACCAGAGCATTTACAGTTCTGTAAATATGAGAAGCACAAGGAATACCACTCTCACCAGTTGAAGTGTTAGCTTTAACACAATAAGGATATTTTTTAACTCAGTTAATTGCAAGCTTTATCCTTGTCTGCCTCAAAAAAAGTCTTACCCACAAAAGATGATCCCTTACCCAAAACATAGTTTATAAAATTTAACTGAAAAAAATCATGTTTTCCTGAAGGTTACCCTACAGAGTAGTTATAGATCACACACACACAAATATATATATATATATATATATATAAAAAAAAAAAAATATATATATATATATATATATATATATATATATATATATATATATATATACACTTGTGGTGTCCATATCAGATGAACGAAAAATCCGTTCATCGAACCCGTAAAGATCAAAGCTTCATGGAGATCGAAAACGGTATTGTGGGGTCTCAATACAGTGAGGAGTAGGATATTTGCCATTTCCTCACTGTAGTGCGATCTCGGAGTTCGAATATATATTTAGTGGGGGGTGTGGGGGGTGCAGCCCCCCACAATACTGATTTCGATTTCCGTGACATTTCAATTATTCTGTATTCGATGAACGGATTTTTTATTCATCTCATATAGACCCCACTTACATATATAGACACACACACACACACACACACACACACACACATGAAATATAACATTGTAACTCAAAAAGTAATCTGTTTTGGAAATGTTTTGTAAAGTATTTCAGCGACTTCATTTACCCAGTTAACAAAGTTAACAAAAAAGCAAATACATAACATTTGCCATTACTTCCAAACACAGTATCATCTATAGTGATGCAAATTATACTTTTCTTAAGTTGTGTTTTTAGAAAAAGTGCATATGACTATGCACATAAAAAAAAAACTTACATTGAACCATAGTACATCTTTGGGTTTGCAGTCACTATCAGTAGTAAACTTATTTTTTATTGTTTCACTTAATGTGAAAAATAACTTATAAAACTTCAGTGGCATACAGTATTGCTTTTATTACCTATCTGCTTCATTTCTTTTGAGAGAGGTGTATATGTGGGGAGGGAGGGTGCTATTAATTGAATTGTAAAGCAGTGTTATATATATATATATATATATATATATATATATATAGAGAGAGAGAGCTGTGTGTGTGTGTGTGTGTGTGTGTGTGTGTGTGTGTGTGTGTGTGTGTGTGTGTGTGTGTGTGTGTGTATGTGTGTGTTATTGTCAGACTAATTGCTAATCCTAACTTTATATTTCTGCATGCCACAGGGTGAAAAAAAACTATTAGCAGATCATCCAAGTATATAAAAGGTGTACTGAATAAGGTAAGTTTTTTTTTACATTAGCCAAACTCTTTTGAACATAATCTTTAAGGAAGCCTGAAAATAAATTATGCTTGAGAGACAAGGGTTATTTGTGAGAGAATTAGAAGTTTGTATTCTTGGATATGGTAATCATGAATTTTTACATTGCCATGGGATTAGCATTTACTGCTGATGCCAAATATTATCGAAGAGATTATTACTGGCAAATAAGAGCCTTCCAAAGATAAATATTTCTCTTCTCCCTGTTTAAGAAATCATGATAAAATTTTGAGAGAGAAAGAGAGAGGTAGAGACCCATGGTTGTTTGTATCAAGTCTTTGTATACCAAGCGCAAGGGCATACACAATTGTAGAGTCCTTACCTGATTAACTCAACTCAATGTAATGAAAAATAATATATGAACACAACACTGCATTAGTAAAATAAAGTCACTGCTTTGCAAACCACAACTTTTTATAACATCTTATTTATTTATCCTTTGTTGAATGGATTAGTCCCACCAGGCTGGTAGACTTATATTAGGGGAAACTCAAGGTGGTATTTATTGCACTAGGGGAAATTTCCCCAGGCCATTACAGAACGTTCTCTGCTCTGTTAGGAACACACATGTCATGATCCAAGTTCAGTGGCTGCTGGGAAGATGCTGCACAATGAAAAGAATGTAGTAGAAGGTATGGAAGTGAATGTAAGTGCTGTGCAGAGTAATAGCAAGATTGTGGAAGATTCAGAAGTTGTTCTTCAGCAAAACCTATTTGCTGAAACTGGAAATTAATAATCAGCAAGTGAGTCTTGAGTTATTACTACCCTCTGGTTATGAGAGTTGTGGGATGATGAATTGAAGGAGATGATGCAGATTGAGCTGGAGAATGGAGGAGAAGTTTCTTGGGATGCATTATTTAAAAATTATAAAAAGAAGGACTGGAGTCAGTTCTGAAGGGCAATAGTGGCAGGGCAAATAAATCTTCCCCGGGATTCATGAAGCTTGCGCCAGGCGCTAGCGTAGCGTAGGCAGTATAATGCCAAATATGGCTGCCGAGCAATTCAGGTACGATCCAATTCCACGTGCACTACCAGCTTACACCAGATCTGCGCAGCCCTCAGCTCAGGTACGCTAATCACCCCATGTGCAGTACTGCACCATGCAAATGAAGGTACATAGAGATTCATTAAGTGGTGCAGGCTTAGCGTAAGCCCACAGAAATGTAAACCAAAAAAAAAAACGGTTTACATTTTGCCAAACAGAACATCAGAGCTATGAATGCGGACCAGACTCATGTATTACAAAGTTAATATATGCCAATGGCTAAATATACAGCCAATGGCATAAGAAAAGATTCACAACACCTAAAAACAACATTTAATGTCATGTCCACAGTAACACAAAGTACAACCGCAGGGCATGTGTGCTCAAATGGGAACACAAGGAAAATATATACAAATGTCATAAAATCGCAATGCAATACAAATCATGATTTCACCATAATACTCAATGGTATGCATGGTACACCACAACCAAGCTGCAAGGGTTGCTAAGGGTCTGTGACAGTGTTCTGCGCGGTAACTATGAATTAGTAGTCAATGCTATGCAAATGAGGCAAGTAATAGTGAATTGCAAACATCCGGCCAGACTAAGGATGTACCATACGGTGCAGCACTACAACACCGAGGAGTGGTTTGGAGGTATACATGACATCAGCAGTGGGGTGTGCCACCGTAGCTGTAAGCACATTGAAGCAATGCAAATATGGGCTGCCCATTGCTAAGGAAAGCCGCAGGATAGGGGTGGGGATGTAGGTATACCATTGTTTAGCTGAGAGCACATATGGTGCCCGAAAGTGCATGTGTACATGGATGAAATCGTGCCCGAAACATGGTAAGCAGATGCATGTGCCATGCACCATAGCTCAAACAGGAAGGTTAGGGGAAGAAAATAAGGAAATGCCACAGTAGGGTAATTGGAGTACAACTGAGCAATTAACACCTATTAACTCACAGTGGGCAATAGATGGCAGCCAACAAGTCTGCTCGCAGCAACCTGCAGAACAAGATAGGGGAGGTGTCGGATTGCAAAGAAAAGAGAACTGTCATAGCAGAGCAAATCAAACCTGCAGTAGATCGGCCATAGAACACATTTCGCAAGATAAGCCATGTTTTGGAAAGTACAAAAGAAAGCAGGTTGCTGGATGCATGCCAGAAAATGGGAGGGGAAATGTTAAGAAATGTTAAGGGAAGGGCAAGAGGTAATCCACGGCAGCTAAATGTAATTCAACACCAAAGGCACCACAATAGCAGTACATGTGGTAAAACACATAAGATAACCTGTAGCTCCGATTGTACATACACACCCTATGACATCATCAGTGTTCAAAGCACAATAGTATAAAGTGTGAAGGCACCTCACACACACCTGTGTACTCCCAAACACTGCACCATTGGTGTAAACAGACGGGAAACTTTTACAATGTACATGTTGGGAGCTGCCATAGCTGTGATTCATCACCATGTGTTAGAGACTGAAGGTGTTGGGGAGGATGATACTGACAACCACCGCAGGCCCCGGAGGAGGAGAAGAGTGTTCAGACCAAGGGTAACCTACCAGGGGCTACATGATCTGGAGATAGTAGAGCGTTACAGGGTGGACAGGGACATCTTACAGCAAATAGTTGAGCTGTGCCGGCCATGCCTGAGATCCAGAAACAACAGAGGGGAACCCATCCCAGTGGACATGAAGGTATGTGTAAGCTTGAGAATACTAGCCATAGGTACCTTTCAAAGGCCAACTGGTGATATAATGGGGATCTCACAGGCATCAGCATCCAGGGTACTACATCAGTTCCTGGATGCCATGTTACCACACGCCAATGAGCATATATACTTCCCCCGAACTCAGGAGGAGTTAGCCAGCAATATGTGTCTCTTCCACCATGTAGCACACTACCCGGAGGTACTAGGTGTGATAGACTGCATGCACATACATATCAAGTTTCCACCCGGTGAGCATGGTAGGTGCTACATAAACCGCAAGGGATACCACTCCATCAACTGCCAGGTCATGTGCAATGCCCAGGGCATTATCATGGATGTGTGTGCTGGCAGCCCTGGAAGCTACCATGACTCCCACATCTGGCATGCCTCACAGCTGTATCAGGTATTTGTCAGGGGGGACATCCCACATGGCCACCTTGTGGGGGATGCTGGCTATGCACTGGAGCCATGGATGATGACTCTCATCAGAAATGCACACACACCCATGGAAGAACGCCATAATGAGGCACACACACCAACCAGAATCATCATAGAGCGTGTGTTTGGGATGCTGAAATCACAGTTCCGTTGCTTGGACATATCTGGTGGAGCCTTGCAATATTCTCCAGGCATGTGTGCCCTCATGTTCATAGTATGTGCCATGCTACATAATATGATCCTGCAGAAACAGCTGCAGCAGGGACATAATGGTGAAGGCCCTCACAGCCCACCGCATTTGCCAAGGCCATCACAGGCACAGAGGGATTCAGACCACAAACATCCTGTGCCAGCCCCAGTAGGCAGACGGAGGCATGCCCAATATGCCCACTCCTTGGCAAACAGGGAACGTATAGCACATACACTGACAGTGTAGGCCCCTACGGACTGACACACCTCTCCACCTGCACACACAGTAAATTGGATGGCACACACACACGACCACCTGTAAATTGTAATGTATAGGTGGCCTACTGTGTGAATCCTACATAGGCAGCCCTCACCCATTGCACACACAACAGCTATTGGAACAAGGAATGTCAACACCTGAACAGTACACGCACCTAACAGCATAATGTTGATACTGTACATATAGGATCCTAGGTACATCAATAGGTACATGCCCGATTGTCAGAGGCCATTCATCAACCAAGGCAAACAGTGTCTGCTGTCGCCACCACATCGATTAACCAACTGTCCCTCAGTGGAGCAGAGCCAATTGCGGCATCCATGTGTGTAATCACTGTTCCCCACACACTCTGCATGGATTCCCTGGTGTGTTAATGAGGGGCTCCATATAATATAATCAGAGATGTAATGGCAAAGCATGGGGAGTACCCATGACAGGTATCTGCCACCCCAGCATGCTCCACCTATGGTTGTGTGAAGGTGTAGCACATTATATTGTGTGGCTCACTGTGACATACATTCCCAATGCTGGAGCACATCCATTAAACATCACTTGGACATACCATTAATAGGTCTCATCCATATGTAAACTAACCGAGTTACACATGTGATTGCAGTATGGAGTAACAGCCATAGTACAGTCCACATACAAAACACCATAACACGTGTACAAATCACAGATGCCCAAGTGATAAATGCACTGACTGTCGTGCATGTTCCCGGTTCCACGTCCTGCAAAGGACGTTACGTAATCCCGAAGGCACGAATAATGGATGTCGGATGCAGGTCATCAGGTTTAGCACGTTAGCGGGTTTATGCATTGGCAAGTGCTGGTAAGCTTCGTTTAAACATGGCTATACAGATATGCGTGAAACAGGCCTAAGCTTTGCTGAATATCACGCAGATCACAGTCAACGATGTCCAGAACAGGTGAAACTAGCATTATTCACCCCTGTACTAATAGTGCCTGCTCTGAAGGGTAAAACGACCACTGCCAGAAGTAGGACACGCAGCCATGTACACAATCACCCAACACTAAGCTACCCAAGATGTACCAACAGCCGGTGTGTATTATGACAGGTTAAAACACAAATGTGTGGAGTCTAGGAAACAGTATACACCGCCATGTACTCAACGAAAAGTGTGTTCTCCCTCTCACTCTCTATCTACAGATATATATATATGTATATATATATATATATATATATATATATATATATATATATATAAAATAGAGATAGAAAGGTTGATAGAGAGATATATGTCGATATATACGGATTCACCTATATCTGCAAATATATAGATAGGTCAACGACATGTACACAACCATGGAGGTACACATAAATAGGATACTGCCAACTATCGAATGTTTCACATACCGACACACATAATCACGAGGCTTAAAGACTGAAAGACCACAGTACCGGAACACTAGAACTGCGAGTAATTATATCACGATGTTAAGGGACATTTAGTTATCGCTGCAGGTGCTGCGGTCCAGGTAGGTACTGTGTTCAACTGTGTTTGTGATTGCTGTAGTCTGTGTATGTGTGTGTTGAGGGTGCTGTGTGCGTTTCTGTGGGACTGTAATGTGTGTGTGTGTGTTTGCATCATGTGTCTGTTAGTGCTAATGCGGAGGTAGATCATTACGGTAGTTGTGGTCATAGCTGGCCGTAGGCATACGGTTACCACCTGTCCCACTTTAAGAGGGACAGCCCCCCTCTGGGCAGTTGTGTCCTGACAGCAAATATTAAAAAGGGCAAATGTCCAAGATTGTAGGACATAATTATGTCCCATATATTATGTAATAGTTGCATTAAATAGTTATTCCTGTATCTAAAATACGTAAATGTTACATGAAACATGATAAGTAGCTAAAGTACTACAAGAATAAGTATGTTGTTGTATCTTTCAGCTTTTTCCGGTTAGGGATCGCCACAGCGGAACTCCGGTCCGCTAATGATTGGCAGAAGATTTTTACGTACCGACCTGCCAGGCCTGACACACAACCTTCAACGAAAGTACGCCCATTCACGCATGTCTCCACACAGAAGACGCTTTAGCTGAGAATCGAACAGGACAAGTTATGTATTTAGGATAAAAGTACGTTCTGTCCTGTGTACTGACCATGGGTATGTGTCAGCCTGTAAACACCGATGTGTATCCTGCAAATGTCCCACTATGGCCATTTGAAAAGGTGGCAACCCATGCCAAAGAGGTTCAGTCACCAACACACCTGCAATGAGTGCAAATATATGTGACAGAAAAACATGAGACAGCTGTCATTTAGTAACATTCCCTTACATATCGATGTATTTCCGGAGATATTGAAGTATCAGCCTCACCTGCATGCTATATAGGAACCAATTAACAATGGCTCAATGTATAAGCCCGCAACAACCATAGTTTTACTAAATGATAGGTCTTCAATTAGGGAAGGAGCCCACACACATATATAGAATATGTAGAAATGCAGTCCCCACAAACCTGTATATGCTATATACACCCACCTACATCTCCCCCACACCCGAAACAATTGCAATACAGACTGTAATGACATCACAAACATCCACTCACTCAATTACATCTGCAGATGTGTTAACATACCTTGTGAGAGACACATTTGTAATGGCACCATGTGAAATCGTAGCTGTTGTATAATGGAACAGACAGCGATTTTACAGGTTTTGTTTGCAATATTCTGTTATCAGATGGTTGAGATGACAGGTACACTCACATGTAGAACCACATACTCTAGCTGTCACACACAATCCATGGGGGGCATGAATTCAAAATATCCGTGTCTCTCCAAATAGCAGTTGCAATTCCTCACAAAAAAACACATACAGGCCGTCTCCCTGAAGGTAGGGCAAAAGGGCAATGCCCAAGTGGAGAATTCAATTATACCCCACTTTTGCCGCGTAATTGGTGAATGGAGTAGCTGCACAGCTGATGTGCATGTAATAATTTACTCAGGAACACCAACTGGCAGCAGGATACCACATGTTACAGGTATCTACGTATATAAGGATGCCTTGTCATACATTCAAACCGTATGCTCATACCATAGAACCGTTTAAACAGCAAAGGTGTAAGAGAGATATTTACAAAGACTCGGAATGCTAACAAGGTATGTAGAACACTCAGTTTGTTAGTGTATGTAGAGCCTGTTTTGTATTAATTAAAGTGTATGCAATGCATAAAGTGGGAAAAGGTATTATGTAGTGATGTCTTGTTGAGCTTAGTAATGCTTGTAGAAATTGTGTGTCCTGCTGTGGGCCACAAGGTAAACATCTCATACACCACAAGGGATGCTACATGAGGGCTTTAAACAAAACAATTCCACACCACCCGCCATAGTGGTAGGGTTTGTCCAACAAGTACGTGCCATAGCAGGGGATAGTGTATGTTGATATACTGTCACAGTAGGCATGTGTATGGGCATATAACGAGAATAACATGCCTACAGTGGTCCTGCTGTGCAAGTATGCTTTGCATTATGGGATAATGTTTAAAATATGTGTAATGTACAGTATTGTAGGTAGATATATCAGATATTTTACACAGCATAACTGTTATATCATGCAAACAAAAGTATGTCTATTGGCATGTACAATACACAATAAATATGGCTTGTAGTCACGGGACACTGTAACAGCATGATAGCTAATTGAAATGGAAGAGCTACTCAATTATCCATGCACAAAGGACATGTAGTAGCTTCACAGGTTCATAGTTAGGTACTATGCTGTCTTGCCAAGTCCATTTGTAAGCCCAACTACAGTGTTTTCACCAGCAGCACCTCCCTAGGGTAGTGTCCTGTGTCTGTGAACAACAGAGCCATGTGTTACCTGCACCTGTGTACAGTACAGCCACTGCAGTGATCCCTGGCGTACATGTGTCTCCCATCCACCCATCGAGGTATCTCATGAAGAGTGCTAGTGAGTGTCCCTACTTGATGTACATAGGAATCATGTTCCAAAGCATGGTGAGTGTTTGGTTCAGGAATGTATCCCTCAAGCACATCCCACTCATTGTTGCGTTTGTGTACATATCCATGAGCATGTTGCTCTCAGTGGCTTTTGCTTATGTTGCTTATGTGGAGTATATCCATTAATATTGTTGTGGACATGGGCCCTGTATGTTCAGCAGAGGTCACCCCTGAGTATGCAGTATGCAAATGTGTACAGTTGTGGTGTCTGTAGTTGTGCATACTTCATCCTTCAGATGTCAATAATCCTCATGGTGTGTTAATGTTGTGGTATGTAAAGCTGTTGCTGTTCTGTAAGGTACACCCCAAAAGGGGTGTTGTACCCTTGAATGTGTGTCATACATCAGGAGTATAGAGATACAATGGGTGCCTTTGTTCCAGCTACAAACCCATTACAGATACGGGTGGCCATGTAGAAGGATATCCACGCCACATTGGCAATATAGTTATCAAAGGAGTGGGTGCTATATATGTGTGTACTAAGATCCCATATAATGTCACATGTATGTAGGGGACTACCACCTATGTGATAGTCAGTGGGTGATTGGTGTAATCCAAAGGGAATGTCTATGCACCTTGTGTCATGCAGCTTGAGGACATGTTATCGACACCAGGTATCCGTCACAGTGACACCCTTATGGAGGGTGTCTGTATCAGCTGGTGGATCAATCATGGCTCCTTGTTTGCAGTCATCTGGAAACCTATTCAGGGAAAGTCCCTCTATGCTAGCTTGTACCTCAGGGAAGCATATACCGAACATGAGGGGCCCTATGACTGAGGACTGTGGTACACCAGGTGTAACTGAATTACAGTAGGTACTACGGTATGCTACCCTCACTGTGTGGGTCCTGTCCGTGAGTCACTTTGCATAACATCTCGAGATGTAGGGGTCGATATGCAGGTGGATGTGTATGTTGTCAATACCAGAATGGAGAATGGTGCTGAAAGCCAATGAGAGGACAATGTAGGCTGTGTGGACCCCCTTACTGTCATCAACTACCCTGGTAACTGTATCAAAGGAGTCCACCAGGTGTAGGAGCCATGGTATAGCCCTAACAAATCCAACCTGGGTGGCACCAAAGGTCTGGAGCCCACCAATGTCTCTGTGAATGACTTTGATGATGATGTGCCCCATAGCCTTGCAGAACAGTCCAGTCAGGTGTATAGGGCAATAGTCCCTCTGGTTCATTGTGGCACCACCTGTGTGGAGTGTGATAACTGTTGCTGTGTGCCATTCAGGGGCCACAATGTCTGATACAAGGCTATTAGTGAATCTGGTGGCCAAGTGGGGAGCCATGTCATTCTGAAGTTTGTGTAAATCGCAGCCAGGGATTTTGGACGGTAACATGGAGTCTGTGTTCCAGGCCTTAGAGAGTGCAGGTTGGAACTGCATAGTTGTGACAGCAGGGACTTTGCATTGTTCCTGTATAGATTTTGGCCCTGTAGTGAGTGAGAGGGAGTAAAGTTAGCATTGAACCTATCTGCCAGGATGTTGCCAATATCAGTTGGTTCTGTAATGTTCCTGCCTAACCGTCGTATGTCAGAGCAGATGTGGGTATTGCCATCGAGTACTGACATACTTCCATAATGCTTTGTGGTAGTCCTTGGAATGTGTCGCAGTAATGTTTACGTAGCTAGCTTTGGAGGATGTGATAAGGGATCCCAGATTCCTACTGAGGCTGACCAGTGAGCTACCACACCCATGGGATTGTACTCCACTTTGCAACAGCTTCCACCTTTTGTTGTACATTATGTCCATGGAACTGGACCCCCAGAGTGGCGTCCATTATCTGGTGGGTACCATCATGGCTCTGTTTGGGATAGCATGATCCATGCAGTCGTGTAAGTGCTAATGAATAATAAATAATAAATAAAAAATAAAATATTAAATAAATAAATAAAAATAATACAATTTTGCTTTTTTCCCACTTTTCTGAAATTTAAAAAAGTTCAGTTACAGGCTTGCTGTTCTTGAACTGTTTGTAAGTTTTCTGGAGGCCATTTTTTGCTTGGGCTAAAGGGAAGTCTCTCTGTTGATCAGTGTCAGTGAAAAACATTGAGCAGCCTGCCTGCCCCTGTGGGAGTGGTTACTGACTTGAAACTGTAGTTTTATTGGCCATTTTGGGTCAATTCCAAACTCCTTCATCTTCCTCTCTTAAAACCCTCTTTTGCGGTTTTAGCATTTTTGTGCATAGTGCAACAGCGGACAGCCGCCTAATTGGGTTTAAACTATTCCTGGCTCCACAAAGTCTGCTCTTCACTTTTTCCCTTAGAACTGCTCTATCTCTCAATTTAAACACAATATTCTCATTCTAAGGCCCTTCACTGGTCCAATTAAGTAATCCTACAAGTTAGCACTATTAAACCATAAGCACTACTTACTCTTATACCCTCTATGATTACCCTGTCCTCTATTGGTCCATCTTAAATTCAGTTTCCCTATATTACTCTAGCATGTCCAAAGGTCAGTCAATGGTTTCCTCTCCAGTCCAGCTGGTGAATCTGGGAATTTTGAGGCAATGTTACAACTGTCTCATGTACACGGACAACCCTGTCCTCCTCCAAACAGGTTCAAATATATGTGAGAGATGCAACTATTTAGCCAAACTGGAGGCTGAGCTCTCTCATCTCAAAACTGGTGTAACCAGTCAGGAGGAGAAGGTAACCTCACACAACACAATTCCAGTATCACATACTCCCACCACATCAGCGAACCAAACACATAAATACACAAAACATACTAGGAGGCTCTAAATAAAAATCTACCTAAGCAACAGAGACCTCCAAAGCAGACATCCAAGCAGCTACCTCTAAACAAAACACGACAACATATAGCCCACAAAGTCACTGTTCCAATCATCCACGGCCCTTAAGGCTGAATAACACACCTGATACTCTTGTAATAGGTGACTCTATTGTCAGACACACTGACATCCCACTCACCAGGCTCAATAAAGAGAAGGTCACGGTGAGCTGCCTGTCGGGTGCTAGGATCCATACATAGCAAGCACTCAGGTCACTCCAAAGCAAATACAAATATGACTCAGTCATTGTACATGCTGGTGTGAATGACCTGAGGCATACCTCCTGGACTACATGAAAAGAGACATAGAGGAGCTCTCTGATCATGTAGCCCAGGCTGGTATGACCCTGACCTTGAGCAGTATCTTACCCTCACCTAGAATGATGCCACAGTACAAAGACAAAATGATCGATTTTAACAATTGGCTAAAATTTTGGTGTCATTCAAAGGGGATCCAGTGTCTGTCAGCCTGGGATGACATGCGCGACAAGCCACGTTGCTTCGCTAGGGACGGCTTGCACCTGTTACCACTGGGCTTTTGGATATTGGTATAGGCTATTGCCACCCCCATAGTGCCTTTTTAGGCAAGGCTCAAACGTCAAACCCACCCCCATAGACAACACAAGGAACAAGAAACTAAGGGTAATGCTGCTTAATGCCAGAAGTCTTAACCTCAAGATGCACGCACTCGAAGCTCTCCTCAGTATGGAGAACATCGATATCTGTGCAGTGACAGAAACCTGGTTCAAGGCTCCAGAGAGCACCCCAGTACTACCATGTTATACCTCATATCATGCTTTTCGGCCCCAAAACCCGGACTGAACCACAAAAGGAGGGAGAGTTTCCATATTTATCAAGGATATCCACACCTCCAGGTTAGTGGCATTGCACGAAGTATCGGAGACCATCCATGTGCAACTAACAGTGGGCAAGACTGCTTTTCAGTTTATAGCATCCTACAGACCACCCTCTCAAAGTCAGGAATCCCACTCGGCTTTCCTGAAAACACTGGAGAACATGAAGATCTCTCCGAACACCATTATATTGGGCGACTTCAACTACCCAAACATTGACTGGGAGCACTACTCAAGCTCCAGCACCTTAGCCCAAAGGTTCCTGGAAATTATAAACTCAAATGCTATGGAACAACTAGTCACCACTCCCACAAGAGGGGACAACATACTAGACCTGATCATTACCAACATGGGGACTCCACACCAGAAGTATATCCCTCATTGGTAAGATCAGACCATAAATTGATTTCACTGGATGTCCACATACCCGACCCCACCCACAGCCCAGAAAACCACAGTGAAAAACTTCTCAAAAGCGAACTTCTCACTTCTCAAAACCAAAGTGGAATCCTTCAAGGCCCCAGGGCCAGTGAAAACTATGGCCCAAACTGCAGAATCCTATATAAATGCATTCTACGGACATCTCCAGGAATGCATGGATCATGCTATCCCAAACAAAACCAAGACTCAATCATCTAAATGCAGGCATCCAGTCTGGTGGACCCCTGCCATAAATAAACTGTACAACAGAAGGAGGAAGCTACTACATGATAGAGCAAAATCCCTAATAGGGAAGGCATCTCTGATCAGTACTAGCAAAAAATTACGATCCCTCATAAAATTCCTCCAAGGCCAGCTTCGAGAGAAAAATTGCACAGGACACCAAAGACAATCATAAGGCTTTTTTCAGTTATGTTAGGAATCTGGGATGCAACTCCCAGACTTGTTCTGAGTTGATTCTAAATGAGAATAAATACACTGAACCCACAGACATTGCCAATATCCTGGCAGACAGGTTCAGTGCAGACTTCTCCACCCCCTCCCCCCCAAAAGAGCAAGTATCTATCCCGGCAGAGGGCTGCCTCCCAAACATCTCTGATGCTCAGGTGAAGGCTGCCCTCTCCAAAGCAAAAAACACTGCTTCCATGGGACCAGATGGCACCCCAGGTTGCATCCTACATGAACTCCAAGAGGAACTAATCCCTCAAATAAAACAGCTATACAATCTCAGCCTCACTACAGGATATGTGCCAACAGAATGGCATACAGCAACAGTGGTTCCACTCCACAAAGGTGGATGGAGCCTCTGACTAGCTTAGTCTGCAAGGCTATGGAGAGGATCATCATGGAGCTCATAAAGAAAGACATTGGGGACCTACAGACACTAGATCCTACCCAGTCCGGCTTTGTCAAGGGCAGATCCTGCCTTTTGAACCTGGTTGACTTCTTCAAAACAGTCACTAAAGCCATAGATGAAGGGAAGGTAGTCCACACAGCCTATCTGGACCTTGCAAAGGCATTTGACACAATACCCCATTCGGGCATCATAGATAAGCTGTCTAGCTTAAATATAAACCCCTATGTCACAAGATGGGTCGCAAACTGGCTCAAAGACAGAACCCACAGAGTGAGAGTTGCTGGAGCCATGTCAGACTCAAACGGTCACAAGTGGCATCCCACAGGGTTCTGTCCTGGGACCACTCTTGTTTGGTATATACTTTCAGGTACAGGCAAGCGTGGGAGGACTATGGCTCACCAAGTTAGCAGATGACTGCAAACTGCCATAATCAACTCTCCAGCTGACACAAACATCCTTCAAAAGGTCTCAGAGACAGATAACTGTGCCAGCACCATGGTTTAAAGCTAAATGCCAAAAATGTATAGTCATACCCTTTGGCAAAACAATGTGCCCACAAATTACCACATAGGGAAACCCATTAAGTACAGAGAAAGTTATTAGGGACCTGAGGACCCAAGTTGATAGCAATCTCTCCTTTGAAAACCATACTGCAAAAGTGGTTAGAAAGACCTTCTACATAGCCCACCTCATCGAAGGGTTTCACATCTAGATCAAGAGAGGCATGTGTGCCTTTATTCATCCCTCATCAGGCCCATCATAGAATACAATGCCCCTTTTGGGATGTACCTTACCCGACACCTGCAGCAACTAGAAAGACCCCAAAAGTATCTCACCAAGAGGATCAAGGGCCTCAAACAGATGCCATATGCTGCTCGGTTAAAAAAACTCCAGCTCTACTCAGTTGCATACCGCCTACTTCGAGGCGATCTATGCCTGACATACAAAGCTATGTCAAATCCAGAATTAATGGACATGCTCCTCCTCAGTAAATCTAAATCCCTTAGAGCCACAGCTCGAGGGACTTGAACCTCAGCACATAAATAAATAGAACTTGCTGGAGGGACAGGTTCATAACCCAGAGGCTCCCTTCGCTCTGGAATAGAATTCCAGTTCATGTGAGGCAGAGCACCTCACTGAATCTCTTCAAGAAGAATCTCGATAGGTGGATGGGGGATCGTAGGTTTGTCCCAGGGATTACTCCCATGTCACTATTAGACAGAGGCACAGTAAACTAAACCTTAAAAAGGGCACAGTATACTCAAATCAAGGGGTGGCGTAAGCCATACAGAATCGGGCTATGCTTATAATTGCCCCAGGGCAGATAGCCTAGTATGAACCTATGAACCTATGAAGTGCACTGGTGTATGTTTCAGCGTTTGTAAGTACCCATCTGCACAGGTGTCATGATGTTTACTACTGCTGTCATAAGACGTCTGAAGTAGGCCTTGTAGAAATCTTGTACTGTGTATTCCGTGAAGGGTGTGGTGCCGGGATGTGGATAACAAGGGTGATTAGCATACGTTCAGAAACTACCAACGAGGGGATAACCCCAGGTGTGGAACACCAGTCACATGTTGGTAATGTCCATGTCTAGGATATTGTTGGCCTTGGTGGTGGTGTGTATGGGTTGATCCAGCCGAGTGGAGGTTAAGAATCCCAGAAAGCGTTGGCCTAATGTGTCGGTACATGAGTAAGTATCCCAGTTAAGTGTGGGGTAGTGTCAGTCTCACATCAGTAGTTCCTGTCTGAACCCTACTGTCCAGTACACCAAGAAATGAGGGCCGGTAACCGTGGGGTATGGTGTGGAATCCGTAGCAAGTTACAATGTGTATAGCAATTCTGGCCACAGTTAGTTGCACATGGATTACCTGTGATGCATTGTGCTAAGTAACCAGCCTGGAGGTGTGTACATCTTTGTGAAATATGGACACACCTCCACCGTGGGTGTTCCGGTCCTGGTTACATGACTGAAAGGTGTGGTCTGCGTATAACCTGTCAGTGCAGGTGTGCTCTCCGGAGCCTAGAGGCAGGTCCCAGTCACTGCAGAGATATCAAAGTGGTCCATTATAAGGAGTGCCTTGCCTGAGTGCGTTAGACATGAAGATGTCAAGCATTGAGTAACATTACCCCAGGTTTTGCTTGCCTGTTCCTGTTCTGGTGGTGAATATGTTATTGGAAACTGTCCAAGACAGGCAGTATAAGAGCAGCAAGAGCCTTACATGTTAATTGTAATCCCAGGGCCGACAGGTACAGGTCATCTGTGCCAAAGCATTGTGTTTTGTTGACCATGTCATTCAAAGCAGACAGATACTGGATGCCTGTGGAATGACAGCAGAAGCATAGGCAACTGTTGAAGTGAAACATTCAGTCATTGTACAGTGGTATCAGTCTGGATGAATGCAGAATGCTTCTCAGGGCTTGGGCGATACCTTCTGGGCTACAAGACTGGAGAGCTATTGCATGTCCCTGTACATGTAGTCCAGGAAGTTACAACTCAGGGCAGTCACACTAACATGGAGAATGACAGTCAAATTGTACCTGGTGAGGTGCGGCATGGGTGCATAGGTTATGTTGCGGATCCTGTTACGCAACAGCCAGATGTAAGCAACTATCACCTTGTGTAGCCTGCTGAGTGGGGCATCAGTGTGACCGCCTACAGAGTCACCTATGACTGGTGTGCTGGGTATGTTATAACACCCTATTGGCTGTAGCTGATGGGCACACATGAGTCTGTGGGCTATAAGTAATTGGTGTTGTGTACGGTGATGGGGTCTGCCTCTGTTGCCTACACAGAGAGTATGGAGAGGTTCTGCAAATGTCGTAGTCATACTATGTGTGGCCTCTGGTGGTGGAGATCTAGTGAGACTATGTGATGAGTGAGGTGTGTTGCAAATGTTTAACGTCCCCACATGAATGTCAGGTTCAGTCTGGGTTGGAGAGAGCATTACCCCCAGCATGGCTACATATGTGCATCTCCCACAGGCTGTAGTGTCGTATGTTGGTAGGTGAGCACTGACTGTGTACAGGAGACAGTTGCTCTATTGCCTCATGTTTGCCATATTCATCATATAGACAGGCAATAACACTGGTAAGTGATACTTGGACATGCCTGTATATTCAACCATGTCTCACAAGATATGTGAGGTACGTGTGTACAACAGCTGTTGTACTGTAAGCAAGCTGGAAATGTAAGGACAAACAGTGTACTTGTAGGAAATGAGTTGGAATGTGTGCTATAGTAATTAGTAGCTCATGAAGTGCTTACATGTTCTGAACAAGTGCTGAGCATGAATATGCAATACAGATAGGGTGTTGGATAATATAAACCCACTGCAACCCACAAGAGTGGCCAGTCATAATTGGAGGCACTGCACTATTACCCTGCTGAGTATGGTCTGCAAGTCTACGAACCTTTATTCACGTAGATGTTAGCAGTACAGATGTAGATGACAGTACGGATGATTTCACACTGCATAGCATACCTGTGAAAGGTCATAGGACATCATCACCCATACTGTGTTCCAGCTACACTGAGTATACTAGATGTACCTTCGTATGTCACAGAAGTGTTCTACCAGTGGCCTGTTGACAGAAGCAACACTACAAAAGGTGTCTGAGTGACATGTGCATATCCCACCACTGACAGCTACAGTAAAACAGGGTTAATGTTTTGTACTCCCCCCTCATTGTAGCCCATACCACACAGACAAATGGGAGGCATCTGCGTATGTAAGGATGTGAATGGCCATGACCTAGGAGCAATAGCTGTCTCAGTGTTGTGGACAACATACAGAATGGGCTTTGTGGGTGAGTTGCGTGACATATGTACACAATCTGACAGCTGCTAATAGCATTGTCACCGCTAGGTGAATAACCCTGTACCCATTAACTACCACCTAGACAGCGGTCAACATTATGGACACTGTGTGTAAGGGATGGTGCTGTGCAGTTCACCTCCCTGAGCTGGTGATGTCTCCAGGCCTATTAGGTAGTCATACAAAGCACCCATGTCATGACAGGGTGCCATCCATGAGCATGGAGATCATTGGACAGGCATACTCAGCACTCAGGTGACCAATATCTGATCACATATCACCTTTAAGGGGTATTGGCCATGTGTGGATGGGCGACACCAGCCTTCACAATCCTCACCTCCACTATGCAGCATGCTGGCTACCTTGCATAAAGACATGTGCAACACTGTGATGTTGCACATGCTACACATACATATCCTGATCTGTAAGACATACGTTATGGACAGCCACCTTCCTACTACAAAGGATCTCCACATGCTGGACAGATCCCTGTGCCATATATGTTACATACTCCTGCCATACCATGCAACCCTGTTCATCAAAGCTGCACATGTCATCTCTGTCATACATGGTGTGATGACCGCATGGTAGATGTATCATCAATTGTCTGGATCAGTAATGTGGCACTGATGCACCTGGCGGTGGCAAAATGGCTGTCGGATACAGCTAGAAAACCTTGCCCATACATGCTATCATTGATAACCATCCCTGCGAATAACGTCCGGCTAACCATTGTCCCATGTATATCACATGTGCAACACAGGCGATACGTGGCAGGATGTTGAACTGCTGTACAGTGCCATGTAGATGTATATGGCAAAACACATGCATGTAAAGGTTCATAGGTAGGTACTAGGCTATCGGCCCTAGGGCCCATACAAGCATAGCCAAAAAATGTACCCTGGCTTTCACCATCCAAGAAAATTATTTTCCTGTGCCCCTGTCGAGCAGAGCCACAGAAGTGATCCCTGTGGTGAATTTCCCATTTCCCATCCAATCATCAAGATTTTTCTTGAAGAGTGCTAATGAGGAGCTCTGTTTGACATAGATAGGTAGTCTGTTCCAGAGTTTGGGAAGTCTCTGGGACAGGAATCTATCCCTCCTGCATGTTCTGTTTATTGTGGTGACAAGGTTTAGGTCCCTAGAGCTTGTAGCTCAGAGGGATTGGGATTTCTTTAAGTGGAGCATGTCCAACAGCTCTGGGTTTGACATAGCTTTGTTCGTTAGGCAGAGATCGCCCGTAAGTAGGCGATATGCGATGGAGTAAAGCTGTAGTTTTTTGAGACGGTCTGCATAAGGCATTCGTTTGAGGCCAGTAATCCTCTTTCGTGCATTGCAACTGCTCATGTCTGTTAAGGCAGTGTATATGTTGATATGTGACATATACACAGCATCAAGGTCAACAGCATCACTGTGGACACATCCAGGCATGTGCTGATAGGTAAGAACACCAGTACAGGCAAACAGACATGCCCACATCAAGACAGCATTCACATGGAGTATGAGCAATGTAATGAGCTGACACACATATATGGTGATGATATCCAATGCACAACGGGTATTACATGTGTGTGACACAAGCATGTCAGTCGTGTCAGTGTCATGATGATTTGCAAATATAACTGTTCATATGTACTAGATTTAATACAAATGTATGTGCAGCTGTATCTCTGTACATCTCTGTGATACTGTGACCTGTTTCCATCATTATGTCTTCCAGATAATGCCTCGTTCACACCTGCCAGCGTATAGCCACCTGGAGGATGATGCCCTCATACCGTACCTCCATGATAACTATGAGGTGTTGTTCAGCCATGTGCCACAGCATGCCCAGCAGCATGAAGACCTGTGGCAGGAACTTCACAGGAGGGTTAATGATGTGGGTGGCCATAACCGCACCTACCAGCAGGTGAGCAGATACTGCACGGACCTGATACGACATGCGAAACAGAGTGCAAATGCAATCGCCAGGGAACAAGGTAGAACAGGTGGTGGGCCACCAACTCAGCCCCTACTCACACCTACTGAGGAGCTACTGGCCAGCCTGGGGACACCCTCAGAACAGTATCCACAAACACTAGCTACCATCGTGTAGGTAGGTGTCTCCCAACCACCGAGCCTGGAGTTGCCTGGTAAGTCACTAATGCACATATAACTATTATAACCCATTTAGTTGCATGTGTCACTGTACAATATGTAATGTAACATCATATGCAAGGTATGTTTACACACATGCCGCATACTATAGTATGCTACCCTGTGTATGCACACATGTGCATACTATATGCTGTTGTACAGGTGAATGTGTTAACATGCACAGTGCACCCTGTAGCTGTCATACAGTCATGGATAATGTTCAAACTGCTGTGTCACCCCTATACAGGTACCTCTGGCGTGCCGCACAGACATCAGTCCTTTGCAGGTGAGACAGTTATCAGTATCAGGCATGTTAATGCATAGATCTATTCGCCATGTGGCCAGTTAACACATGTACACATAATGTATGGTCCAGTCATGATATACAGGTTGCATCTGTCATCAATCACACTGGCTACCCATGTGCAATATATGCAAACTAAATGAAACACTGACATGAAACCACAGTATCTGTCATTGCTAGATGTGTGGACAGCTGTGCATACAATGGTGGAGGTGTTGATCAATGTAGGAATATGTACTATACATTGGAACAACACATGTGTGGTACGCAAACAGTACCACACAGTGAGCTGGGATATGGGCAGCCCACAGGATTCACCATTGTGGAATATGCCCCTGCAGTGGGTGCACACATTGGGATGTGCCATCTGACATGTCCCAGACATGTAGTGTTCCAGCTGCAATACTGTCTCACTAACCCATAATGCATACCCCACATACCAAACATACAATCCTTTGTCTGCATAACCCTGTGGACAGTGACGTACTATGGACAGTGACGTATCTGACATCTATGGGTGTATGTCATATGGGACAATACAGACATGTGAGATAGACGGCCATCACAAACATTTGGCCAACACATGTTCACACATGGCCATGGAGGATGGCCAGAGACATGTAGCAACACACAGTAGATGTGATGTGTATACACCCTGTTGCACATTGTCCACTCATGGTCCAACTATAGCCTTTGTTGAATGGTTATATAGTTGATGTGGAACACTGGACATCCTAAAAGCCTGTGCACTGCTTGTGGAGGTGTCACTTAATTTGACCATATAAGATGTGTTGAACATCATGACTGTGTCATAGCATGACAGTAGTCACCTGTACAGCTTCCACAGACATAGACACCACATCAGGCCACAGATACCGTACATTTCCTTTGCTGCTGTTGGACATCACTGTCAGCCATGCACCTCGTGTGTGTGGTACATAAATGTCATGTGGGACATGGTGTATTGACAAGTCTGCCATGTGTGGACACAGTTGCCAGGCAGCTAAGACATTTTAGTAGTTGTGCAGGGGTGTCATCCGTAGGTCTTCCAGTGACCTGTCACATGACACAGCATGGTTTAGTGTGTATACACCTCAGCGACGTGGTTCACAATCCACTGTAGTTATTTAATGTGTATGCACACAGTCATGGCTATGCACTGTGTGTGTATTCCACACTGTATAGCAATATAGATGCCTCATGATGCCATGCAGTGGCACAGTGTCTGCACTTCACACTGTATAGCAATGTAGACGCCTCATACTACCCTTCAATACTCATGCACATCTGCTAATAGTGCATTCTATCTGTAGGGCATACAGACAACACTGCAATGTGATACCCATTACACTGCTGTACATGTGTCAGGACACCATTGTGTCAGACATGTATGCATGTCAATGCACACGTCAGCAGATTACATGTCATACTACATGTTAATGTCAAGGTCACATCAGCAATATGTACTGTTAACCTGTGCTGGTCCACATGGTGTATCACAGGGATGCATGCTTACTACTATGACTGTGTGAACTGTGTGGCTTCTGATATGACAC
The DNA here is from genome assembly GCF_019279795.1 of Protopterus annectens. Taxonomy (NCBI): domain Eukaryota; kingdom Metazoa; phylum Chordata; order Ceratodontiformes; family Protopteridae; genus Protopterus; species Protopterus annectens. Next base: position 1,505,537,008 of record NC_056725.1, read on the forward strand.
CTGCTTGCTGTTGTGTGCAACCAAGGGATGTATGCTAACTACCACTATTAATGTCTGAACTGCATGCCATCTGCTGTATCACATGCATGCTGCATGCTGTCCGTCAAATCACATGCATGGTCTGTCTGTGTGTGTCTGTGTGTCTGTGTCTGTCTGTGTGTCTGTGTCTCTGTCTGTCTGCATGTCTATTGTAATGTAGAGTCTTTCTTTGCATTCACAGGTGATGTAAGTGCATTACTCTCCTGCGGTACATCTGATGGTAGTGTCCCCACAGACTCTAGCAGTGATGAACATATGCATGAGGTACAGGCAGGGTTGTCAGGGGGCTGAATCTGTGCCAATGGTTGCCATCCCAGCTATGTCCCCCTCTTCCCCGCACACAGTTCTCATGCCAACACATACTCCATCACCAGTGGTCATAGAGGAAGTACAGTCAGTGTGTGTTAGCTTGGAACAGGAACATGTGGTGGCTACAGAAGGTGTGTCTTCACACCATGGTGTCAGTTTAATGACTGCAGATGTGCCACACAGGCATGTGGCCAGTGCTGCTTGTAGGAGGACCTCTGGCAGACATGCACCGGCAGGACAGAGCTCAGCAGCTGGTGTCACCAGACGCATGTTTCAGACTGTAATGATGGCACAGGCACGTGCTGAATGGCAGAACAGAGTAGGGCAGAGGCTTCAGAGGGCTGCTATCCATTCTTTAAATGACAACATCCAGGCATTGACAAATGCTCAACAGCAGATTGCTGACGTTCTGGACAGACGATTGGGTGATATGGTTGGAATCCTTGACCGTGGCATGGCAATCTGTGAGCGTGAGCTGTCTGTGCTGGAACATCTGGTAGGAGTGAGGCGTAGGCCACGTGGAAGTAGGCCAGCTACACCACCTGGTGCAGGTCAACGTGAATGAGCTACCTCACATGCCCGCTCCCACAGTGCCAGTAGCAGTAGCAGTGCAGCTGGTGCTGCACTGTCCACACCAGGACACAGCAGGCCATGTGGCCATGGCCCTGGACGTTCCCAGTGGGGACCCGGTTCCAGTGGACATGTGTCATCGGAGAGTAGCCAATCTGTACCTCTGCCTGTTAGTGCCCATGCAACCCCTGGCAGGCACAGGTCACCTGGCCATGGCCAGACACAGTGAGCTGTACACCCTGGTCTGTACAATCTGGAGCTGTCAATAATACCCCTGTGTAGGCCGGACACATGGCAGAACTGTGTGCACACATACACGCACACAGCAGAAACATCTGTAGGGCACCGCAACACCCACATGCATAACAACCACACATGTCCAATCAGATCACCGGCTCTAACCCACACACATGATGTCATCCACTGGTGCAGCCTATGCCCCTGGCAAACATTATCACACTGTGCATATGATGATGCCTGTGCTGCATCCCTGTCATCCACACCATCGGTGCAGGGACATGCTCATATGGTCTGATGCACAGGGTGAACAGAATAGTGAGATAAGTGTATATTACATTTGTTATGTACTGTTGACACGCACCAGACATACCATGTAGTACATGTTTAGAATGCATTGTTATATGTTCACAGTATGTGTCTTGGTAACAACAGTAACAACATGTTGGTAATTAAGTCCTGCTTTCCTCCTTAAGATCTAATTGCATGTGCCATTACGTTACAGTGTTTGCAGTTAGAGTGCATTGTTGTATGTTCACAGTATGTGTCTTGGTAACAACAGTAACAGCATGTTGGTAACGATGCCCTGCTTCCCTCCTTAAGGTCTAATTGCATGTGCCAATAAGTAGCAGTGTTTGCAGTTTCCCATGTGTAAATGTGGAGTACTCACAAGCATGTATGGCAATACCAGCATGCTATACATAGCCTCAACCTCACTGTTAAAAAGGCTACCATTCCACAGATGTCCACACATCTACTGATCCAGAAGCATGTGAGCTGTTTAATAGGCTACAGTGGCTAGAGACATGACATCCATACTGGGTCACATCACAGGTACAGTGACATGGTGCAGGGGGTTTACACAGCGGTCTGGCTGATGTCAAGGTTAGAGGCCAATTGATAGCATGAGGCCTCACTGTGTACCAGTAATACACTGTCACATTACAGGATGAGAACACACACAGACATACACAGAAACACACAGTAACATGCCCACACTCACGGGGTCAATGACACTATAATGCACACTCGATAGTGTTGAGGTGAGGACCCCTGCCTATGTGGTAATCACCTTCACAGTACTGTGCACCCACATGACGTGACACAGAGAATGAACATGTACAGGTAGCTAGTAAGGCTGAGACCGACAGCATCAACAGGGTAGTAGACTGCATCACCATGAGGGGTTAGGGATCCCGTCTGTTCTGTATGGTGGCATACACCCTCACTCCATGCACCAGACAGCCATACATACATACATACACACACACACTGTGGAGTCCACAAATGTCATTCACATACAGATAGCTGACATGTGTGTGATACACACACCACCCCTGCCTATGGCTTGCCTTCTACACTGCAGTATGTACAGATCTCTACAACAGTGTACAGGGATGTGTAACAATTGGGATGTATACCCCACCATATGTGGCATATATGGTCACACAAGCAAACACACATGGCAGTACTGTGAATCATACACCTGCTATATGATGATACGTCTGACAGACATGCAGCAGTATTGGCTGCATTATGTGTACCAATGCTACCTTCAGCAATTGTGCTGCTATATGCACACGGGAGGACGTAAGTGTTACAGGTGTCAAGTGATTTACAGACAGTAACACCCTGACCGCTGTGTAGGTTGTATGTCTTCACCTTTAAGTAACAGTAACATAGCATACTGTCTGCACATGTCATGGTAGGATGGCTTGTGACACACCTGTGAGCTGTCTTCAGCAAACATCCATCTGCAAAGGTGGACCACCACTTTATGTATGCACATCCATCCATACCTGATGTACATCCTACCGTACTGTCAGTATTTCACCATATACAGGTGTCAAAGATGGGGCTGCATTACAACTGCATGTTGTAGTTAGACACAGATAAACTGCATACATCAGCTACTGCACATGCATGGTAGCTGAATGCACACCACTACATGTACATGTGTGTTGGTCCTACATTCCTGTCAGGTAGCCATGTTTGTATGCATTGCAATTGGTGGACATGTGTGATAACATACATGACACATGGACTGTTGTATGATATGATGGTTGTCATGTGTAACTAGTACAGAGGGAATGTTACCTCAGTCAACATTGCTACCTTATGTACTGTTAGCATTCAACATCCATGGACCTACCTTCCATGTGCATGCGTGTGATTGCTGTAGCCACTTGTCTGGACGGAGGACAGCAAAAGCTATGCTATGTACATATGTGTTTTGTGTGTGTGTGTGTGTGAGGGGGGCATGTACATATCCACGGCAATTACATGTATGTCATATCCAAACATGAGTGTTTTTTGGTGTACAGCAACAGTCATCTGTTACAGCTGTATAAGACCCAGGGCCCCTGTTAAGCCGACCTGGTTATGAACAGTGGTATCATTGCAGTGCATAACACATGATGGAACCCTGTCAGTACATGTGTAGTCTGCACAGTTGCTGTAGACCTATGTACAGTCCACTGGTCATGAGTAACATGGTGTTGTAGTAATGTATGGATGTGTGTTGCTGCTCCAAGGACATGGTGATGCCTGAGGGCTACATAGTAGAATGCATCATTTACCACTGTGATCTGCACCTGAGACATCTGTGATGGCTCTTGAGTGTGTACTGGTCAGTACATGTGAGTGGCCTTAATGTACGTGGGGACACTAACACCTGGAGCAGTCTGTCACGGTCTTATGGCCCACATGTCTGTATCTGAGGTATACGGTGGTAGTGCTATTGTGCACAACTGTGCTATATGCCAGGTGTTCCTCACTGCAGAGATGTTCGTCTTCCCCATTGTTGGATCTGGATTGTCAGCTATGATTACGAATGCTACACATCTAGCACTGATGACCGGTGTCAGATATATGTAGTGCAGCATTCGTGCTAACAATGTTCACTATCGACACACTGTGCCCTTCCGTGTTTAGTATCCGTGTGCATACAAGACAGACCTTCACTACTACTGTGTGAGCATGCCCAGTACGCCGTTGTGTAGATGGACACACAGTACATTCCAAACGGATGTGTGCTACTAAGTGTGTGAGCATACCCAGTGACACCTTGTGTCAGTTATGTGCCTCTGTGTATGAGCATGACCATTGAAATCCTGTATAGCGATAGTGGTCATCCTAGCAACAGATGTCCATACCCCACATAAGGATGGATTCCTACATCGAACACACTGGTTGACTGTCTTGAAGGGTGTACTGTCTGTGGCACGTCTCGTATCTATGTAGTGTTGTAATAGTGCTCTGTAGATAGGCAGTTGTCCTGCTCACACCACTGCCGTGTGTTTGTCTCTGTCTACCTTGAGACAGTAATGTACTTTTAGACTGCTCACTCTCCATACATTCCCTATTGGTGTCTTTGCTTTTGCTGATGATGTCATTCACTTAGAAGTATGCCTCTGGGAGTGCTGTGCTCCAGTAATCTTGGTAGCGCATTCTGTAACTGCGTAATGCTGTAGGGTGATAAGGTAGTTAGGTGTATGTTCGACTCCTAGCCCTGCCAAGTGTGTGTGTGTGTCTGTGTGTTTCCAGCTGCCTGAGGACAGAGTCATGCTTTTAGACTGCTCACTCTCCATACATTCCCTTACGGCGTCTTTGCCTTTGCTGATGATGTCATCCACCTAGAAGTATGCCTCTGGGAGTGCTGTGTTCCAGCAATCTCGGTAGCGCGTTCTGTAACTGTGTAATGCTGTAGTGTGATAAAGTAGTTAGGAGTATGTTTGACTCCCAGCCCTGCCAAGTGTGTGTGTGTGTCTATGTGTTTCCAGCTGCCTGGGGGCAGAGTAATGCTTTTGCTCACTCTCCATACATTCCCTAATGGCGTCTTTGCCTTTGCTGATGATGTCATCCACCTAGAAGTATGCCTCTGGGAGTACTGTGTTCCAGTAATCTCGGTAGCACATTCTGTAACTGCGTAATGCTGTAGTGTGATAAGGTAGTTAGGTGTATAGGTGTATGTTCGACTCCCAGCCCTGCCAAGTGTGTGTGTGTGTTTCCAGCTGCCTGGTGACAGAGTAATGCTTTTAGACTGCTCACTCTCCATGCATTCCCTATCGGCGTCTTTGCCTTTGCTGATGATGTCATCCACCTAGAAGTATGCCTCTGGGAGTGCTGTGTTCCAGTAATCTCAGTAGCGCATTCTGTAACATAATGCTGTAGTGTGATAAGGTAGTTAGGTGTATGTTCAAATCCCAGCCCTGCCAAGTATGTGTGTGTGTGTGTGTGTGTGTGTGTGTGTGTGTGTGTGTGTTTCCAGCTGCCTGAGGACAGAGTAATGCTTTTAGACTGCTCACTCTCCATACATTCCCTATCGGTGTCTTTGCCTTTGCTGATGATGTCACCTACCTAGAAGTATGCCTCTGGGAGTGCTGTGTTCCAGTAAACTCGGTAGTGCGTTCTGTAACTGAGCAATGCTGTAGTGTAGTCAGGTAGTACGGTCTATGTTCTAATCCCAGCCCTGCCGTGTGTGTGTGTGTTTCCAGCTGCCTGGGAACAGATTAATGTTTTTAGACAGCTCACTCTCCGTACACTCCTTATTGGCGTATTTGCCTTTTCTGATGATGTAACCCACCCAGAAATATGCCTCTGGGAGTGCTGTGATGCTGAAACTCGGTATTGCGTTCTGTAGTGTGGTAGAATAGACAGGTAGGTGCTCGATTCCAAGGCATGGCAGGTGTGTGTGTTTGGCAGTTATACCCTATGTCTTGGTATCTGTGGGTGGCTAGCTGCAGGATGTGTTCAGTGTGTTTTGTTGCTGACCTATATAGTGTCCACAGCCTGCATATTCTGCCAAGACACTAGGTTGTCAACACATACATTCGCCAATAGGTCTGGTGAGTAAATGTCAGCAGCCCTACTCTTACCCTTAATACAGTCTGACCCATGTGACGCAACAAAACACACATGCCTTGATAGTAACAACACTACATGATGCAGGTGGCTCATGTAGTTTCCTTTTCATTCTTGTCTAATGCTTTGCTGTCATGTGGTCTACTGTTGTGATATAAATGCAATATCTACGCATGTGTGTATATGTATATGTGTGTATGTATATATATATATATATATATATATATATATATATATATATATATATATATATGTATGTATATATGTACATATAATATATATGATATATGTAGATATAGAAAGATAGACATAGATATAAACATATATGTCTGGGGATATCAGCACTATTGAATGTTTGTGCTGGATGATCTGTACGTGATAACCTCGGATGTATGTATATCTGCCATGGCATAGTGGTAATGCACATCGTCTGTTGTGTGCAGGGTCCCAGGTTGTAGTCATGTAGACACTGGTTATTTTGTTGCTGGGAAGACCATGGGACATCAAATATGGTGATAGTAAGGCACCTGTTACCAGTTGTGTACGGATCTGAGCGACTCTAAGCAGTGGTTATTAATTTGGAGGTTCGGTATGGGTCATATAACTATTCATTAGAAGACTATACTATGCAGATGAGGTTGACAATAGTGTATTCCATTTATCCCCAGGGTGTGATGCAGATCCCAGGAGTGTATGTGTGTAGTTAGCCAGGTGCAGGGCTCAAATATAGTTGACAGCATGGGAAGGGGGTCAGGCATACTGTACGTACATTGCAGAAGTGTGCCTCAGGAGTGCTCCTGCCTTAGCACGCCTAATCTAGGGGTGTGTCTATACCTGCCTGGTGACATTGGGAGGGACAAAAGCAGTAGTGGGGTAGTCAGGGTGTACAGGCTTCACAAACATGTGATGATCAGCACTATCAGCAGATGACATTGCCAGCCCACACCTGAACAGTATGGTAATGTGAGCAAGCAGCATACACACATGTTTCTTCTGCACTCTACACCACCGGTGTATACCTGCGAGGACATTTCACAACTCAGTCCAACCAAATGAGAAGGTCTGCAGCAGGCAACATAGACCAACATGTGCAGGAGGCTGAGGGCAGTGAGGATGTGTACGCTGCCGAACAACCCTTACTGGGGTGATATAAGACTTTATAGACCCAGGGAGACTTACCAGGGGCTACATGAGCTGGGGATGGTGGAGCACTATGGGGTGGTCAAAGACCTCCTACAGTGGCTTGTTGACCTGTGCCTGCCACACCTGACACATAAAACAGGCCGAGGGAAACCCATCACAGTGGGGACCACGGTATGTGTTGGCCTAGGTATACTAGCCACAGGTACCTCACACAGCACAACTGAAGATATCATGGGGATCTCACAGGCATCTGCATCCAGAGTGTTGCACCAGTTCACAGACACCATGTCAACACATGCTAGTGAGCACGTACATGTCCTCAACACACGTGATTAGTAGACCAGCAATATGCATCTCTTCAACCACATGTCTGACTACCCTGGGGTACTGGGTGCTATAGCCTGCACACATGTACACATCAAAGCACCACCTGGTGAGCGGGGTAGGGCCTATATTCACTGCAGGGGCATACCCTCCAACAGCTAGGCCAAATGTGATGGCCAGGGCATTAGATTGAATGTGTGTGCTGTCTGCCCTGGAAGCTATGATGATTCTGATATATGGCTTCTGACACAGCTGTACCACACCTTTGCCAATATGGACATCCCCTACAGTCTCCTAGTGGGGGATGCTGGGTAACCACTGGTGTCGTGGCTGATGACACCCATCAGCAATGCACACACACCTGAACACTCACACCATAATGTGGCAGATGCACAGGCAAGACATATAATTGAGCATGTGTTTGGGATGCTCAGGTCACAGTTCTGGTATCCAGACACATCCGGTGGAGCCCTGCAGTATTCACTAGCTACATGCACAAAATTTGTTATGGTATTTGCTATGCTACACAATCTGATCCTGCAGTAACAGTTGCAGCAGGAACAGCATGGGGCAGGGCCACACGGCCCAACACCACTGCCAAGGCCTGTACAGGCACAGTGTGACTTGTTGAAGGAACTACCTGAGCAGGGCCGAGTCGGCGAAAGGCCGTGCTCAGTATGACCTGCCCTTGGCAAAGAGGCAACACAAGGCATATGCACTGACACAATAGGCACCCACGGATTTCCCCTCTCTGACCCACACACAGTACAATGGATGCCAAACATGACACTACCTGTGCTCGGCCATGTATAGGAGGTGCACTGAGTGCATCTGACATAGGCAGCCCTCCAGCACCGTCCTCAGGTCCAGAACACCCACAGGGTATGTCTATCGACCTAACAATTGGCAGTTGTATTAGAATGTGTATTTACCCGTTGCTATGGTATGTATGTGAGCATACAAGAGACTGTGGTGGCCGAATGTTAGGGCAGCAGACAGTATACATCCATTGTGGCACCATGACATCTGTAGGACATACTGGGGTCACAATGGTAGCCAGTAGTACACAGGGTGTCCTAACCCACTGCAGATTATGGGCTGAACATCATGTGTGTCTGTACAGCCCACACACTTTTCATGCAGCTGGACAGGTGTGGAGCAATACAGACAAATGATATACGATGGCCTATGGATATGCCCAATGAATGACCCCAACCCCCAAAGACACAAACAGACTACAGCAGGCCAGGCAGTTTGATGTAGGTTGTGAAAGCTAGGACGTCCAACGCCGCTATGCTGGTGTTTAAAGCTGGGATCTGATGTACACTGGTATCCCTCCAACCAGCAATTTAGGTAGGTCCACACACTAACATGGAGTACCTGGCATACCAGTACAGTAGTGTGTACAACTGTCAGCTGTGCCCCCTGTCCAACCTACACATGTGAGAGTCATGTGCGCCACCCACGGTGCTGTGTAGGACTGTGGATGCGGTTGGATGTCCCCCCACGCTATGCAGACATGTAGCAACTGTCAATGCCACATAACCATTAGCTACCCTGCAGACACAGCATGACATCTGTCTGTGAAGAATGGAGGGGTCGGCAACATGGTACTGACTATCTGGACATGTGACACATGCAGTACAGCTGACCATACTTAGTATGCTCACACACATGATGGTATGACGGTAATGTCGGTCGACAACATGCGTAACAGTCATACTGGGCATGCTCACACGCTGAAACACAGGACGGCCAGGCATGCATACCCCAGTGGTCCTGACATATCTGCCAGTACATTGCTATACTGTTGGATGACTGTGCTGTATGGTGTGTGTGTGTGTGTGTGTGTGTGTGTGTGGTCTATTGTCTGTACATATGCCATGGTCTATTGTTAATTCACATGAGCTATGTGCGCAGGGTACTTCTACCAGCACGTGAATAGGACGGTTCTTTGTTTGCGGACAGACTGACGCCTTTTGATACGGACTGGTTAAGGCACATTCCAGCAGGTGGGAGCAGTTGTGCATGGGTTTGCACAGTGTTAAGCACTGCTGACCTCTGGTTACAGCACCTTATACCTGTTTAGACTCCACATTTCTTTGACAGTGCACTACTGGCATACTGGTAGACAAACACGCTTACAGTCACTTGCTCACCAACATTTGTGCTTACATTTGTCACTCATGCTGGGTGTGTGCAATCCCTTGTGATGCATATTACATCGGACTACATGACTACAGTATCAGGTATGTCTAGCCATTTGGCGACGGCAGGCGTTCGACTGTACGGACTCGGCGGCCTGTCCAGTGATGTAATTGTATTATATGCGTGTTCCTCATATGATTTGCTCCCATCTGCCTGATACATGGGAACTGATACTCTGCAATGCTGACATGTGAATGTTATTTTGTTAACGTTGCTGTCCTCCGAGTCATGCTACCGCATACCTACTGTACGTTTTCCACCTTTCAGACTGCACGATGGGAGAATTTAGGAGTAACACCTTTCCCACTTTGCATGGGACAGTCCCTCATTAGGTATATGTCATGTGACAATACTCTAGCCATTGCAACTGTCCTGATTAGGAGACAATCTGATATTCTAGGTGTCTGTAGTGGTTGCTTGTTACAGGTCTTGTATACCTGACACGTCGATATGTTATATGTAGTAGCATAAGCAACTTTACTGCTGCTAGACTAAGCTTTGATTTGTGCTGATATGCATATTTCTGTACTATGCATGGCTGTAGGTATGTTCTGCCCTGGTACGTCTGACATTTCTACAGAGCAGGTCCCACTTTGGCCATTCAGAATGGTGGCGGCCCTATAGATCCTATATGTAGAGCTATCACATGTGTCAAGGCAACACATACCCACAGCCAGTAGTAAACTGACTACTTCAACGGTTCACATACGTTAAGGTTATTCTTGTAGCATTATAATTGTTAATACTGTTTCCTATTACATGTAGCTGTTTCTGATACAACAAATTAATTTCTGACACCACTACACACAATATATGGCCTCCTTTCCCGAACTCACAGGCCATGTGCCATAACATTCATTTTGCAGGACACAACTGCCCAAATGGGTGTGACCCTCAAAGGCGTACGGGTGGTAAACCTCATCTATTATGCTATCATCTACCTCAGGTGGTCTGCAAATTATGCACTTTCCGTCACTAGCACACCTCACATACCAATGGGGGAGAATGAATACTGTATCAGGAACACTGCATAACACCCTGTGGGACACATTTAGATGATTGCTTCTATTAACCAGACACATTGACAGTCACAGAGCATATGTATTCATTCATGTTTGTCGAGGTACATGCTGTTTATGACTCATACATGTTGTCATCTGTCATTACCTGTATTCCGCCACCTGTCCACCTAATATCACTAGTTCTGGAAGTGTTTAGTTGGACTTTGTTACATTCTGATTCATAACTATGGACGTCCATGCTAATCAGGTACACGGCATTTATTTGGTCCCTATGTATTCCCCCGATGGTTTACAGACTATCCGGTAGATGTGCTCTTCAGGTTTGGGAGGTATAGGCATCTGCTATGCCCACATAGGTATATTAATGACTTCCACTGGGCGGGCCTACTACATCTCTGCCAACCAGCACCTGCACACTTAAGCCCATTATTGCATACCCGTGGTTCACCTGCCTGGCACCCCTCTACAGCACTCATGAGAACTACTTACTGTGAGCGCAGCTGGGGTATGAGCACACCCCTACACATTGCCCAGTCTCCCCGTCTCGGGACACATGTCGTACGTTTTGTCAACCCATGTGGTATTACACTGGCACAACCTACTGTTCTGTGTACAGCTACATCCTGCTTGCATCAATGACTACAGGTTGCCGGTATAGTGAATTTTTGGTGTCCCGCAAGGGACCCCGTTATCCATGTTTAAAGTGTAGACCTTGCAGATCTCTCACACTGGTATTTTCCTGCTGGTGGTTTGGAATGCGGTGGTGTATTTACCTTTATTGCATGTTTGTATGTCTGACCGGCCTAGCTGGGTGGTGTGGGTGGTAAAACGTTTATTTATTGGACCTCCCAGTAACATATGACCAGTCTGAACATATGTTACCCCTAATTGCTGTAAAGTAACCTAGTTATGTACATGTGTATATCTACAATGACATATATATTTGTTTTGTGTGTATGTGTATATATCAATACCTGTTGTATGTGTATATATTTCTATCTATATATATATGCATATATCTTTGTGTGTGTGTGTGTGTGTGTATATATATATATATATATATATATATATATATATATATATATATATATATATATATATATATATATATATATATATATATATATATATATATATATATATATATATATATGTATATATGTGTATGTGTGTATATATCAATATACATATCTACATGCATATATATTTTTATCTATATATACATCTGTGTGTCCGTTAACCAATACATTTCCCGGACATAGACACTTACACATACGTATTGGGTTTCATCTCTGCTTCAGCAGCATACTATTGCCTTAGTCATTATGACACCGACACTTCACTCCGGTGAACTTGTGATCAGTATACTGCATGTTATACAGTGGACAGATGTCGCATGTTTTTCATGTCTAGGGTACCGCTGATAAGTGTGATGTGATACAGTGTCATTCGACCTATTACTCGTATGTGCAGCCTATTATTCCTGCTACTGTGTTTGTTTCTGTGCAGATTTATATTATTAATGTTAATAGAATGAGTGCTTGTGTTACAGAGATTGTACGTCAACATATTGATGTCTGCATGTAGTTGTGCCTTTCTGCTTTTTCCCGGTTTGGGGTTGTCACAGCAGAACTCCGTTCCGCTCATGGTTGGTAGATAGGTTTTACGTTCCGGGTTGCCAGCCCTGACGCACAACCTCTGACGATGGTACGCCCATTCACGCATGTCTCCATGCAGACGACGCTCTATCTGGGAATCGCACCTATGTACTAGCTGACCTCCATGGGCTGCTCCATTGCAACCAGCGCAACATACCCTATAACTCCTGTGTTCATAATCGCATATCCATAGTTTCTCCAGCACACCTGTGTTGAGTTTCCACGCATAACAGCCATTATCCACCTGATATCGCAGCCATGACACACCTTTACACATTGCCCTCTCCAGAGCATTGGGGCCCTACACACATTTTGTACCACCTCTTGTATTCACAGGGTCTCCCTCCATTCATATTTGCACATACGTGCCTTTCCTGGTGTTATGGATTACGAACGATTTGCGGGTTACAAGTGTAGGTGGTCACAACATGAACTACATTCCGTCTGTGTATGTTGACTTAGCATGTCAACGATGTTATGGCCACTGGCATAACCCTGCCTCTGGTGTGCATAGCGGTGCTCTACTCACTCTTGTGCAGCTTTATCTGACATACGCTGCGAGCACTTTATAATACCTTACTTGCTCTTGATTCCCTTCACAACCCTTATGTTTGCTTTCGTCTTTTCGGCGTTCATTTATATATATATATATATATATATATATATATATATATATATATATATAGATATATAATTGCATATTTCTTTTATGTCTGTGGATATTTATTTATACACACATCTATCTATCTATCTATCTATCTATCTATCTATCTATATAAAAGTTACAACTGTACAAGACAACATACATTTACTATGCTACAAGCTGCTTACACCCGCGCAGGTGCACTTGCATCTACTTATTGTGAGTTACATATGTTTGCTGCCACTTCTTTGTGATTACATGTGACTTATTCCTTATGAAAGTACCACTTTGATTGATGGAATCCGGTTAACGGCCCCATGCGAGACACACGGTCAGCTTTACATGTATAAATGCTGGCTTTACAGCACAGAGGCATTCATTACACAATAAATTAATATGTGCTATAGTCGTACTTGAACCAGGAATGCCTTTACGTTAGGCGGATGCTCTAACCACTACACTATTGTTGTTCTGCCTCATTTACATGTATACCCCTGGTTCATAGCTACTCTGACATACACCTCACCGCTTCACTTACACAGCAGGCATCCATTCTCCTGCTGGGAAAACCGCAGTACTACACTTCCGACATTCCCTATTTCCTACTGCTCTGGACTCATGCTGCATGTCTACTCACTCCAAGGATATTCAGAACTCCTGAGCTTATAGTCCTCACACATACGTGTGTTTGATTGTCAGGGTGTTCATGTGCTGGTCCGAGTTTAGGCTTGTCCGACTGGTGACTAGAACTGCCCTGTACCTGTTCAAATATCAGACGTAGCACTTGGTCAGAGTTAGTCCAGATTTTAACATTCTACCTGTGTTTACAGATGCAGGTGTTTGGGCACCTCTGACTACATTATTAGGTCAGCACTACATAATACAGGGTGGGCAGTGGTTCCACTACATAATACAGGGTGGGGGGGGTTTCCACATTTTTCCCTTCACATTTGACTATTTCATTCATTTATATATACGATGAATATTATTCTGGACATCAGTTATAAATTCACTACAGGTATGCAATAGTCCTGTCAACAAATGTGACGGTTGGTGTACATATGTGTACGGACCTCTGTGATACTCGGGGACTAGTTTCTACAGGGACAAGGCCATGACAAATCAGGGTCAATCACAGACACTTCTACCATATTAGTACTATTAACTTGGAACGTGTTGACAGATTGGTATTACTACTTATTTTCTGCAGTTAAATGTGTCTATTAATTGTTGTAATTAGTCATTCTCATTCAACACCTTTCCTCTAAAGGTCACTGGCTTTGTGAGTGATTAAGAGGCTGGCCAGTTATTGTGCGAATGCTCTGACCATTGGTAGGGTTGACACATTGTCATATGTACAGGTTGGGATATATTCTGGGGACACCAGATTGTTTAGGCCAACACATACGCATGGTCAGTGCAGGTTTAGAACATTCATTATTTTCCTAGCTGAGAGCCTATACCTTTAGCACTTTAGTTGTTAGTCTGTTTCTTGTACGAATTACGTATTTTCTATCCTGACATGACTGCTTTAGGCAACTGTTACATGCAGTATGGTACATAGCTATTTCCTACAATCACCGGACATTTGGCATTGTATCATTGTTGGTCAAGACACACCTACCCACACAGTGACTGTCCCTCACACAGTGGATCAGGGGGTATCCTGTTTATGTCAGTGCCTTCATCACCCTATTTCTAAGTGCCACTATGTGAATGTGTACAATATATTCTCTCGATTATTCATGTTGGGACACGTGCGTCACGGGCAGGTGTTTGATCCTGGGTAGTAGGTTCTGCATGACCGTCTAGGGCTAGACAGTCTCATGCACCACTGCTGCACATTCAAACTTGTGTCCAGATGTCTACAGGACTGGACATCATGTCTTGATACCCATTCTGATGTTTACACAAGTTACTTATCCCATGAGGGATATCCAAAAATTTAACAAGACCAATACCGACCATTCTTTTGGCTTTACGAAAATGTGTTGGGGATTTTACATGCAAGGGATACATAGTTTGCAATCCTGAAACTGCCTAGGGTAACACTGCCTACTACATACGAGTAGTGGTCACTATGTGTAGATGTGGCTGCGCCAAGCTAGTAGGCCAAGTATGGCTGGATTTGGTGGACGTTCAGGTATGGAGGCGGGTTGTGTGCTGTGGAGGGGATGATGGGTATTCCATTATGCATCCAGGTGTGTTGCATTTGAATGGGCCCGTTCCATCAGGACCAATCTGTGGGTATGTGCCGGTGACATTTCTGTACATTTGTATCGCACATTTTAAAATTCATATGTTTGTGGGATTGTGTTCTACAGTATGGCCTGTCAGGTTTTATTGCAGATGTGTATACATGTTCTTTGTGTTTCTTTCTGATTCACCCGCTGCTCCCTCATACACCTCCAGTTCACCTATTCTGCATATGACACAGTCTCGCCTTTGAGGATTATACCATTACCCATCCCCCCACACACATATTCCTGACACTCCATCCATCACTGCTTTGGTTGATGCCCATGACACGGTCAAGGTAACACATTGCATACACTACATATGTCAGGTACCTATATGGTTGTGTGGACTACCCTGGCATGTTTCACCTTCCACATGCTATACATCACGCACATAGGTACACGCCCATACTAAAATTTCATGACATGGTTGGTACACCTGGGTAATACCCGTTCAACTGTGACACATCCTGACAAGTACAGCTTGGACCGCATATGTGCGGATTTTGGCCAACTGCTCTGATCATTGGTAGGGTGCCACCTTTTCCTATGTCCAGGATGGGATATATTTCGGACACATATCCAATTGTACTGGACAACACATGCCCACAGTCAATGCTATGGATAATACTGTTCCTTTAAGCCTACATGTTGCCTTATTTTTGTAGCAGTTTATATGCTCCTTCTGTTTCATTTTCTTGCTTATTCTATTTCTTGTCACATATGGTATGTTAAATACGGACATACCTATTGTATGTGACTATTACATGCGTTGTGGGATATAAGTCTGTCATATGGTCGCTAGATATTTACATTTATCATGGTTTTGTTATGGATACATCTGCCCAGCTGTGTACTCTCCCTCACAATGTGGGACAGCTGGTGACTCTGACCATTGGGCTGGACATAGCTGTTGACAGTGTGCTAACATGATGCATTTCACTTCCACTTGGTATAAATGTCTGCACTGCGTTGGACTACGGGCACACGGTTTTCAATGTCATTTGTTCGAGGGATGGGGACCCGTTATTCCCTATCATGCATTTGTGTTTGCTTCTTCAGTTTGTGTTCGCAGGAACTGTCTTGCATGCTTTGCATACATTTCAGTATCCACAGACACTGACAGATGTGATTACTATTGCATGCAAATTATTATATGCAAGCATTTTAGGTTGCACGTCGACAGCTGACATTTCCACGCCTCTGTGCGGCACTTCGACACGCCCTATGCACTAGCGCTCATTTTTTATGCACGTGGCTGTGGCAGCAGCGTGCCTTCATTAATATGCATTTGGTGCTACTGCGCCATTTTCATGCCACACGGTCGGCGCAAGCCTAACTCCGGCCTTGCGCCGAGCTTCATGAATCCTGGGTCTTATGTTGAAAAAGTGAAAGGAAAGTAACAGAAAAGAAAAAGTAGAAAATAATGTAAAGTAGAAATATGTGATGATTCAGAATAAAGGAGATAACGAATGGGACAGGTATGAAGTTTGGAGCAACTTTTTGGTTCCTTTGAGTGTAAAAGCTCAAGAGTGACGAGTATTTATCTGTGTTAACAAAGAGACCTTCTGTGATGTTTTGAGACTGTTTATGCAATGGAAAACATTCTTGGGGAATATGAAACGAAGAAGAACTGTAATCATTGAAAGTTGTAGGTAATAAAAGTCTTTAACAGAGAAACAAAAAAGATCTGTGAACAATTTCAAACAGAAGTAGAAAGGGAGACTTTGAAAGGATATATAAAACACTTATGTAAAAAAGTGCTGGGCATTGTAAAAGTATATAATAAAGGGTATTTATGCACTAGTGTATGTAATTGTAATGTTAAAGACAGAAAAGGACAAAATTATGCATATTCTAAGTACGATAAATATTGAAGGAAATAATGGCATGGTAAAATACTTGGCACAACCCAAAACATTTTTTTGTAGGAAAGAAGGATATTTGATAAATAACTGTGATAAAAAGAATGCTATAATTATAGGGTCATGATGCAAAAAAAATGTAAAATGAAATGTTATAAATGTAACACAACTGGGCATTTATGAATGGATTGTAATACTGAAAGTGATAAGAAAAAATAAGAAAAATAGGAAGAAAATGAAAAAGGGGAGGTAAAAGTGGAAGATAAATTAGATAAAAAAGACAAAGAGATAAATAAAAATGAGGAAACAGAAGAAGATTCTGAAATAAGTGATGAAGATATAAACTGGGAAGTAGTAAAAGGGAAAACATAATTCTATAGGTAAAAAGATGTTGTTGTGTCTTTCGGCTTATCCCGATTAGGGGTCGCCACAGCGGAACTCCGGTCCGCTAATGTTTGGTAGTGGATTTTTACGTGCTGAGTTACCAGCCCTGATGCACAACCTTCAATGAAGGCACACTCATTCACACATGTCTCCACACAGAAGACGCTCTAGCTGAGAATTGAATGGGACAACTTCTTGCTGTGAGGCGACAACGCTACTGCAGCACCACTACCGTGGGCTATAGGTAAAAAGACAAAAGACAGATAAAGAAAATTTAAAGGGATACCTATAAAAGATAAAAAAAGGAAATGGCTGAAAAATAAAATGTATTTATTTATTTATTGCATTTGTTTTCCAGGTAAGTCTACTGGGCCAAAAAGAGCCCATTTTCAGTGGAGGACCGGGGAGGAAAGCTCCAACAAGAGCATAGATACAGAAAAAATATAAACATTAATTGGTGCAGAAGTAGAAATAGTATTACAGATAATAAATACAGTAATATATATAGCATACATACATAAAAGCAGGAATCTAGTTTGAGTACAGTAATATATACAGAAAATATATATTAAAGCAGTATTCAATGAATTCAATCACAGAGGTATAAACAGAGACATATTAAACAGTACTATTATTATTATTATTATTTAATATATATAAATTATTAATTATTAGTATTATTGTAAAATAAAATTATAATTTCTTAAAAAATAAGGAAAAGCGAAGCAATAATTTTAGAGTGCTTTTTGTAATTGTTAATAATATTAAGAACACAGTGAGGAGAACAAGAGTATGGGAATGGTTTAATAAATGTAATGTAAATGTAATTATATTAAAAAGTCCAAGATTTTTAACAAGTGAAAAAAGATTACAAATTGAAAAATTATGGGAGGGGGTGTCATTTGGAATCTGGGAAATGACCAGTGTTCTGGTACAGTCACATGTTGCAAAAATTCTGTGAAAAATATTAGATATAAATTTAGTATGAATGAAAATATTAAATCTGAAGTAGGAGATTCATTTGTCTGCAACCTGTGGGTTATGGATCCGATATCGGATCTGAACCGGCATGGTTTTCCAGCTATGGATCCGAGCTCTCAGCTCCTCCCCTCACCCATAATGCCCAGATCTAGTTTGCCACGCTGGTGACCAGATTGGATTTCAGAGCTCTTCAGCTAAGTGTTTCTTATTCTCTTTAAAAGTGTTAAAATTTAAAATTTTTTTAGTTACTTTTGTGTGAAAGTGTTAGGTTCCCCCATCCTTAAAGCTTAAAGTTGAACGTTTTTAATAACTTTTTTTAATTTTTATTTATCCCTCCCCTCGCTGGTGCGTAGTGTGTGTTTGGGCCTGTGTTTGTCTTTGGCTAGTTAGCACTTATTTAAAAAAAAAAAAAAAAAAAAAAGTAGAAGTATCCTTAGGATGTCTGAAGCCCCTAAGGCTTTCTTTTTGAAGTGTTCCGAGTGTGGCCATAAGCTTTCTCCTGCTGATGGCCACACTCAGTGCGTTCGATGCCTTGGGGTTGAACACCTCACTTCTGGATGTTCCATTTGTGCAGGGTTCAACCCCAGGGCATTGAAGGAGCGGAGGTCGAAGCTGGTCCTGGCGGGACTTTTGCCCCGGACACGGCTCGCTACGCTCCTTCAGGGGTACCGTCTTGGTTCCTCCTCTCCGGCTCCCTCCTCCACCTGGGACTCAACCTCCCTCTAGTGGTTTGGAGGAGAGGGAAGCAAGAAAAAAGGACCAGAGGGAGAAGCACCATAAGCGGCGGGCCGAGACCTCTGTTTCAGCCCCGCCTGCCAAGCGGGCTTCTCCTCCAGCCTCCTTGTCTGCTGCTTCTCCCCCTCCTCAGCTCCGGTCTCCAGTGTGCTTCTCACCGGGGCCTGAGGAGGAGGAGACCCGATCTCCGTCGAGGCTATCGAGGAGGCACTCAAGGCCTACCTCGGTAGCCTCGTCGAGATCCACATACAGTTTATCTGACGCTGATCTGGACCGGATGATGAGAAGGTTCATCCAGGCCCAGATGCAGATGGGAGTGCTCCTGCCTCCCCCCCCCCCTCTGGGGGCGAGCTCGACACCTTTTTTCAAACCTATAGCTCCTTCTCCGACCCGCTACCCGGGTTCGGAGCACTTGGAGCCAAGCAGCTTCGGAGCCGGGGGTGGGTCGGTGCCGATAGTACTGGGTACTTCGGATCCGACCCTGCCCTCGAGTGCTTCGGATCCGACCTCTCGGAGCCTGGATCTGAGCTTCGGATCCGGGGGGATCAGTGTTCCTTTGGCGCCGTCGGTGTCGGAGTGCACTGCCCCCTCGGATCTGAATGCCTCGGGGCCGGCTCCGATCCACTCTTCGGATCCGAGGGGAGATTCGGATCCTTTGGTCGAGGTTGGCTCCCCCTCGGCTTTTGATGTAGTGGAGAGGGCCCTGTTGAGGGTTTCCGGACCCCCAGCACTTGCTTCGGCTCGATCCCGCGCTCCGTCTGCACTGGGCCAGGCTTCCACCATCCGGCCACTGGGACAGCCCGCTCCTTTGCCCCAAGTTGTTCCATTGGAACATGACACCGCTTGCGAGGGGTCCTCGGACAGCCCCCCTGAGGATGCACCTCGCAAGCATACGTGTAAAAGGAGGCACATAGACTCCCCCGAGTCTCTCACAGAAGACACGGATTTGGAGGAAGGGGAAGGCTCCCCAAGATCACCCCCCGAGGATGTCTCCTTTGGAGACATCATGGAAATGCTTCGCATAAGGGGGGGGTGGTCTGCCCCCAAGTCTTCCTCGGACGAGTCCGTGTTCTTGGAGGCATTTGAAGTGGGCCCATCTACCTCTTGGGTGTCCCCTCCTGCCGACCCCCTGGTGGACCTAATTACCACCAGGGCGTGGAAGGATCCGGACATCATGGAGCCAATCCCCAAAAGGCCAGACCGCATCCTTAGTCCCCCGGCAGACCGTGCCCACTGGAGCAAGGGGCCTCCGGTAGATGCCATGTTGACGGCTGCAGCCACCAAGAGGGAATTTGCCCAGGAGAGTCCCTCAGTCCATCCTCCGAGCAAGGAGTCTCAGATGATGGACCACTTGGGGAAGCGAATGTTTAGTTCAGCGACCTTTTCAGTGAGGGCACTAAACTATTTGGCACATGTGATCAGGATGCAGCGCGATCTTATCAAGGAATACGCTGCACCCCCCCAGAGTCCATGTCGGAGGAGGACAAACTGTTGCACTCCACCCATATGGCCACTCTCAGGTCCGTGACTAATACCTCTATGCGGTTACTGTCCCATGCTACCGAGGGAGCCACTAGAGCTGCAGGGGTAGGCCTAGTTACTAGACGTCAGGCCTGGCTCCGACATTGCGATTTCACGGAGCCCTTCAAGGCATCATTCGCGAATGCTCCCTTCGATGGTTCTGCCCTTTTTGGCAAAACTGTTCGCGATACTTTGACCCAGAGCGAGAAGGACGGGAAGACGCTGTCTGCCGTCGGAATCCACTTCTCTGTGCCCCAGAGGCCCTATTCTAGGAACCAAAAGGGCCAAAAGAAGATGTGGTTCCAGAAGTCGCAGCAGTCCCAACCTGCTCTGGACAACCAGTCCTTCCGTGGCAGAGGAGGACAGGGAGGACGCCACCCCAGGGGCAGAGGGGCTCCCAGGAACTTCGGGTCCAGAGAACCTTTCTCTGAATGGCCCGCGCAGCAGCCCTGAAGGGTTGTCCGGCTGCTCCACTCTGGAGGCAGTCGGGGGACGTTTTTCGGAGCACCTAGCGGCATGGGAGTCCATAACATCAGACTGCTGGGTCCTCCGCATCATATCCAGAGGATACCTCATTCCATTTCATCACATCCCAAAAATTGAAGTCCCTCCCCGACGTTCCACCCGGTCAGTGGGAGGCCGCTTTGGCAGAAATTGGCCATCTGCTAAAGAAAAGAGCCATCCAGCCCATCCCCCCAGACCAGATCGGATCAGGGTTCTACTCCAGGTTCTTTTTAGTGCCAAAAAAGACGGGGGACCTAAGACCGATATTAGACCTTTCACTCTTAAACCTGACAGTTCCCAAGGAGGAGTTCCGAATGGTTACCTTGCAGTCCATTCTCCCCCTTCTGGGAGAAAATCACTGGATGTGCTCTATAGACCTCAAGGATGCATACTACCACATTCTAATGGACAGATGCTCCAGGAGGTTTCTTCGCTTCCAGCTGGGAGCCAGTCACTACCAATTCAGGGTCCTTCCCTTTGGTCTCACCACAGCCCCCAGGGTGTTCACCAAAGTATTAGCAGTGGTAGCAGCCCACCTGAGGCTTCAGGGGGTACAGGTCTTCCCATACCTGGACGACTGGCTCCTCACCACCCCAACAAGGCATCTACTGTTATTGGCACGAGATTCCTTTCTCCATCTAGCTCCCCGCCTGGGCATCACAATAAATGCAGAAAAGTCCAACCTAGCCCCTACGCAATTCATAGATTTTATAGGTGCCAGGTTAGACACGAGACAGTTAAGAGCCTTCCTCACTGCGGACAGAGTTCAGAATCTGCAGCTCCAGGTGTGGGCCATCCTCCACTCCAGCTCAGTTCCGGCGGAGTTGGTCCTGAGGGCTATAGGGTCCATGGCAGCAGCGATAGCTCTTCTTCCTCTCGCCAGGTTCAATATGCGGGTCCTTCAATGGACACTCCTAGTTCAGTGGTCTTATCTTGCTCTTCCTATGCATCATCCCATTGCGATCAGCAAGGCTTGCAAGCGGTCCCTCCTGTGGTGGCTCCACTCACAAGATCTCCACGGAGGCCGCCCCTTTTGTGCTTCTCCCCCTCTCGCCACGGTGACCACGGATGCCTCCCGCCTCGGGTGGGGGGGGCATTTTGCAGGCCGGACGGTCCAAGGCACGTGGAACGATTCAGAGACCTTACTGCATATCAATGTTCTAGAGATGAGAGCAGTGCTCTTAGTGCTGCAAGCACTACAGGCCTTTCTTCCCTTGGGAACTATTGCAATTCAGTCGGACAACATGTCTGTCGTCTGGTATATCAACAAACAGGGGGGAACCAGGTCTTACCCTCTTTGTCGAGAAGCCATGAGAGTGGGGGAATGGGCAATCTCCACCTACCGCTTTCTCATCGCAACGCATATTCCGGGTTGGTCCAACATCCTTGCGGACAAACTCAGTCGCACCATTCTCTCCCCTTACGAGTGGTCTCTCAATGCTCAGGTAGCGAAACACATCTTCGCACGGTGGGGAACACCTTGTTGCGATCTTTTTGCGTCTCCCTCAAACACCAAGTGCGACAGTTTTTTCGCTCTAATCCCTCCTCCCGGAGATACCCCAAGAGACGCTCTGGTGCATGCTTGGACCCCCAGTCTTCTTTACGCTTACCCCCCTTTGCCTCTGATGCTCCAAGTTCTTCAGAAAGCCTCTCGGTTGGGGTGCAGAATGATTCTCATTGCCCCATTCTGGCCTCGACAGATCTGGTTCCCTTTCCTAAGGTCTCACTCAGTGAATCCACCTTGGATTCTAGATCCCATTCCGGATCTGATATCTCACCCGTCCCATCTATCAACCCCGAATCTGGACAACCTGAAGCTAACTGCTTGGCTGCTCCAGTTCCACTCCTAATCAGGACTCCCGGTATTTCGTCTCCAGTTAAGGCCATCCTGGTAGCGACTCATAAACCATCTACCAGGAAAGTTTACGCAGCAAGTGGAAACGGTTCTCCATTTGGGCGGAGCGGCAAGGTCTAGACCCTTCACAGTTCCCCTTCCTCTGGTGCTCGACTTCCTAACCACTCTTTTAATGATGGTGCCAGCAGTTCCACAGTCAAAGTGCAACTTGGCAATTTCTCACTATCATATTGGTCAAGACTCCAGTCTACTGATGTCTGCCAAATTGTGTAAGATTTTCCTAAAAGGTACTTTTCTCCTTAGACCCCTGTAAAGCAAGTGGTTCCTCCTTGGGACCTTTCATTGGTTCTTCAGGCCTTGACCGCTCCCCTTTGAACCTGGCTACGGTAGATCTGAAATTTTTATCTTTCAAGACGGCCTTTTTAGTAGCCATTACCTCGGCCAAGAGAGTTTCAGAACTTCAAGCCTTATCCATCAAGCCTCCTTACTTAGTCTTTCATCCGGACCGTGTATACCTCAGGACCAACCCGTCCTTTCTTCCTAAGGTAGCTTCTGAAGCAAATATTAATCAATCCATTAACCTCCCTGTTTTCTTTCCTAAATATCAAAACAAAGGTGAATACAAGCTACATTCCTTAGATGTTCACAGGCAACTTAGATTTTATATGAACAGGACAGCTGGTCATAGGCAATCCGACCAGTTGTTTATTTCCTTTGCTAAATTCAATTTGGGTAAACCAATTTCCAAAGTCTCCTTATCACGCTGGATTTCGCAGTGCATCTTATTGGCTTATCAAGCTTCTGGAAGGCCCGCACCGGAGGGAGTACATGCCCATTCAACCCGGTCAGTTTCTACTTCAGCGGCCTTTAAAGCTAGGATTCCTCTGGATGATATTTGTTCAGCAGCCACTTGGGCTTCATCTCATACCTTTATTTCCCACTGCAAGTTGGATATTACATCTAGAGGTAGAGCATCCTTTGGCTCCGTGGTGCTCCGGAATATCCTTCCATGGTGGCCGCCCAAGATTCAGGTAGCTGGGGACTCTGTCCCACAGGTTGCAGACAAATGAATCTCCTACTTCAGATTTAGAAGTTATGTACTCACCATAAAGTTCCATCTGAGTAGGTGTATTCATTTGTCTGCAACCATCCCGCCCTCCTATCCCCCTGGCCTTGTCAGTTTCCTGCATATTACGTGTTACCCTTTCTAGGGTATTTTTATTGATGGCAAACTCGATCTGAGGTCATATAGGGAGAGCAGGGCATTATGGGTGAGGGGAGGAGCTGAGAGCTCAGATCCATAGCTGGAAAACCATGCCGGTTCGGATCCGATATCGGATCCATAACCCACAGGTTGCAGACAAATGAATACACCTACTCAGATGGAACGTTATGGTGAGTACATAACTTCTAATTATTGTGGATTTAAGATGGAAAGAGCAAGTATATAGAATTATAGCAATATATGCTTATGTTACTTGAAAGGAATGGAAAATTTTATTTCACTAGATTATCTAGTGATAAATATGGATGTTATAGTGAAAGAAGATTTTAATTGCGATTTAAGAGGTAAGTGTAAAAAGAAAGGAAACAATGCAAGAAACATGCCAGAAGTTACAACATGTGGTAAGATATTTTTTTCTAATAAAAATTCATGGATTTACAAAAGGGATAATGACAGAACATGAATTTATTACTTTATAGTATCAGAAGGATTAATAATAGGAAAATAAAAGATAATTGAAACAGGATATTTTGATCATCTAGTGATATATGTATAAAGATAAAGGAAAACAAGGAATATATAACAATAGGCACAGGAATAAAAAGGCTAAATGAATGTAAGAACTGATAGGATTGTAGAATACTGAAATTAACTGGAAATAATTGAAAAATGGGAATGAGACTAGAATGAGTGTTTTTATCAATTAATTACCCAGAAGTGTGCTGAACAGGTGCCAATATTGTGGAGGATTCAGAAGATGTTTTTCAGCAAAGCTTGTTTGCTGAAACTGGAAATGAATAATCAGCAAGTAAGCCTTGAGTTATTACTACCCTCCGGTTATGAGAGTTGTGTGATGATAAGTTGAAAGAGATGTTGATGCAGATTGAGCTAGAGAATGGAGGAGTAGTTTCTTGGGGAGGCATTATTGAAAATTTTTAAAAAGAAGGAATGGAGACAGTTCTGAAGCATGATAGCGGTAGGGCAAATAAATGTTATGTTGAAAAAGTGAAAGAGAGTGCAAGGAAAGTAACAGAAAAGAAAAAGTAGAAAATAATGTAAAGCAGAAATATATGGTGAGGATTCAGGATAAAGAAGACAATGACTGGGACAGGTATTAAGTTTGGTGCACCTTATTTTATCCTTTCAGTGTAAAAGCTCAAGAGGTACAAGTATTTATCTGTATTAACAAAGATACATTCTATGATGTTTTGAGACTGTGTATGCAATGGAAAATATTTTTGGGGAATATGAAAAGAAGAAGAACTGTAATCCTTGAAACTTGTAGGTAATAAAAGTCTTTAACAGGGAAACAAAAAAGAAGATCTGTGAGCAATTTCAAACAGAAATAGAAAGAGAGACTTTGAAAGGATATATAAAACACTTATGTAAAGAAGTGCTGGACATTATAAAAGTTTATGATAAAAGGGATTTATGCACTGGTGTATGAAATTGTAATGTTAAAGATAGAAAATGACAAAATTATACATATTCTAAGTACAATAAATATTGAATGAAATAATGGCATGGTAAAATACTTGACACAACCCAAAACATTTTTTTTTGTGATAAAGAAAGACATTTGATAAATAACTGTGATAAAAAGAATGTTATATTTGTAGGGAACTGGGTCATGATGGAAGAAAATGTGAAATGAAATGTTATAAATGTAACACAACTGGGCATTTATTAATGGATTGTAAAACTGAAAGTGGTAATAAGAAAAATTAAGAAAAATAGAAAGAAAATGAAAAAGGGGAGTTAAAAGTGGGAGATAAATTAGATAAAAAAGTCAAAGAAAGAAATGAAAATGAGGAAACAGAAGAAAGTTCTGAAATAAATTATGAAGATATAAACTGGGAAGTAGTAAAAGGGAAAATAATTCTATAGGTAAAAAGGTAAAAAACAGAAAAATAAAATTTATAGGGATAACTATAAAAGGCAAAGAAGGGAAATGGCTGAAAAATAAATTGTATTTATTTATTTATTGCATTTGTTTACCAGGAAAGATCACTGGGGCTAAAAGAGTTCATTTTCAGTAAAGGCCCATGGAGAAAAGCTCCAGCAAGAACACAGATACAGAAAAAATATAAACATTAATTGGTGCAGAAGTAGAAATAGTGTAACAAATAGTAAATACAGTAACATATACAGAATATATACATATAAAGAAAGGAAATGTCTGAAAAATAAAATGTATTTATTTATTGCATTTGTTTACCGGGAAAGTCTACTGGGCCTACAAGAGCCCATTTTCAGTGGAGGACCGGGGAGAAAAGCTCCAACAAGAACATAGATACAGAAAAAAATATAAACATTAATTGGTGCAGAAGTGGAAATAGTGTTACAGATAGTAAATACAGTAACATATGTAGCATACATACATAAAAGCAGGAATCTAGTTTATTTGAGTACAGTAAATATACATTAAAGCAGAATTCAATGAATTCAGAGAGGTATAAACAGAGACATAATCAATATTATTATTATTACAATTAATGATTAAATATATATATATATATATATATATATATATATATATATATATATATATACACATTATTATTATTAATTATTATTAATTATATATGGGTACATATCACTTCACCTAAAACTCATTTCACCTAAACTCAATTCACCTAAACCAAATCACCTAAAGTTCATTTCACCTAAAACTAATTTCACTGACAAGTAGTACAATAAGGCATATCAAAGATGTATGTCCTTTTCCCCACCATAGTGCGATCCTGGTGTTAGTATATATAGTTGGGGGTGGTTTTATCTTGTCTGGTTTTGTTTAACTTTATTTGGTAAAAGCCAACTAGGTGGGGGGGGCTACGCCCCCCCCACCCTTACTATATATACTAACACCAGGATTGCACTACAGTGGCAGTGGGGGGAAGGACATATACCTTTGATTTGCCTTATTGTACTGCTTGTCAGTGAAATGAGTTTTATGTGCAATGAACATTAGGTGATATGGTCTTGGTGAAATGAGTTAAGGTGAAATGAGTTTTAGGTGAAGTGATACGTACCATTATGTATATATACAGAAAATATACTTTAAAGCAGCATTCAATTAATTCAGAGATGTATAAACAGAAATATATTAATCAGTATTATTATTATTATTATTATTACTTAAACATTATATTTAAATTAATATTTAATTATTAATTATCAGTATTATTATTATTACTGAAAATAAAATTATAATTTCTTGAAAATTAAGGAAAAGTGAAATCAATAATTTTAGAGTGCTATCTGTAATTGTGAAAAATGATTTCTGGAAGCAGACCTTTGGCGGGCAGCAATACTTTTATTCTTTATAATTGTGAAACATATTAAAAACACAGTGAGGAGAATAGGAGTTTGGGAATGGTTTATTAAATGTGATGCAGATGTAATTATATTAAAAGAAACAAGATTTTTAACAAGTGAAAAAAGATTACAAATTGAAAAATTATGGGGTGGATAATTTAGAATATGGGAAATGGCCAGTGTTCTGGTGCAGTCACATGTTGCAAAAATTCTTTGAAAAATATTTGATATAAATTTAGTATGAATGAAAAGATTCATTATTGTGGATTTAAGATGGAAAGAACAAGTATATAGAATTATAGCATTATATGCTTATGTTAATTGTAAAGGAATGAAACATTTTATTTCACCAGATTCTAGACCATCTAGTGATAAATATGGATGTTGTAGTGACAGGAGATTTTAATTGTGATTTAAGAGGTAAGCATAAAAAGAAAGGAAACAATTCAAGAAACATGCCAGAAGTTACAAAATGTGGTAAGTTAATTCTTTCTGATAAAAATTCATGGAATTACAAAAGGGATAATTACAGAACAGAAATATATTACTTTATAGTATCAGAAGGATTAATAATAGGAAAATAAAAGATAATTGAAACAGGATATTTTGATCATATAGTGATATATGTATAAAGATAAAGGAAAACAAGGAATATATAAAAATAGGCACAGGAATAAAAAGGCTAAATACATATAAGAACTGATAGGACTGTAGAGTATTGAAATGAACTGGAAATAATCGGAAAAATGAGAATGAAGCTAGAATAAATGTTTTTATTTTTTAATTACCCAGAACTGTGCTGAACAGGTGCCAGTATCTCCCTTATATGTCAAATTGTCTTGTACCTTTCAGAATAAAAGTCTGCGTACACTTGTTTGGTTAAAATGTTTTATTTTGTACAGTCAAGGTAAATATCAACAATATCCGTATAAAATCTTAATGTCAGTAGCTTCTGGACTCATACTGTCTGTAAATTCTGTACTCAGAATATCAAATCTTATTGTCTCCAATAACAGTGCTGATAAACTTTAATAGACTATATTATTATGTCCGTAGCTTCTGCACTCATATTCCTTTCCTGCTGAATAATATGATTAGTATTCTGGAATGTTGGATATTTGACCTGACTTCTGCACTCACTCTCGAGTATCTGTACCAAACTTCTTAGAACTGCACTGCAATGACTTTCTGTATGTCATTCCAAATGAACCAACTGAATCTGAATTATCTCCTAATAATACCAAAAACCCATTAAATTTCTACACACCTCTTTAACCTTGGTTTCCAATCCTCAGACCATCTAAGCAAAATCTGTTTGTTCTCAATGTACTGCACATTCTTTTAGCACATTTTATTCTCATCAATATTCTTGGCCGAAAGTTATTTTCCCTGATTGAAAATGCATTCACTGAAACTCCATGTAAATTATGAAGGCCTGCTTTAATATGGTTGCATTTCTAGACATCTGCAAAAGAGAATACTGCATTTTCTGTCTAACAAACTATATTTAAATAAAACCTGACCTTACAATGAGAAAACATGGGGTGAATCTGCATGAGGATGACCATCTACTCTCCAACTTTAAGCCCATATCTACTTTTGGTCACTACTCCATGAAAAACTTCCTATCAAATTTCTCTTAGCATCTCTATAATCACTTTATTTCCTTCATATTCTCACAAATCTCCTTAAATTCTAATATATCCATATAACAAAAACTCATCCCTGTGCTTTGTACATCAAAAACTGTATATCACAACCTCCATCCGTCTCTAATATATGTTTAACTAAACTTTATCTAGCATGGTTATATTGTTTTACTGCATTCAGTGCAGCTGTCTTCTCAAAATACTTAGATAACATGTTTATCTGAAACTAAACATCCCCATAATAATTTTAAACTCTCACATCAACAACTTATTTCATTCTATCATACCTACCATGTTACCTCTCAGTTATGTAAATCCTTCACTATATGTACCAATTTCCTCTGTACCTTGTAAATATTTGACTCTATGTATTAGTGTTACAAACTTATTTTGTATTTACTGTTACAAATGTAAATTTTCTATATATTGCAGTATGAAATGTGATTTATACCTTGAGCTTTTCTCCCTGGGCCTCTGCCAGAAATGGGTACATACCCAGACAGACAATCCTGAGAAACAAACATCAAAAGAAAAAAATAAAATAAATAAAATAAAATGAAGAGGGATAGAGATTACTAATACAGTTATGAAGATGTCATATTACTATGAAAGGATTTTATAAAATTTTTCTAAATAGTGAATGATTTTTAAGGTAAATATAATAAATGTTTCTTACAGTGGCAGAATAATATGAGAAAAGTAAGAAAAAAGTATAGGACAGTATATAACGATGTAGTAGAAGATTTAGAAAATAATTACAGAGGATATTTTATAAAGAAAAAGAATTATAAAGAAAAAAAATCAAGAAAATTTTAAGGAGTTATGATTTAAACAATTACATTTCTTGCAAAGAAAAAAGAGAAAATAAAGTTTGGACACAGATTAATTTGACCAGAGATGCCGCAGGATGAAAGGAAAGGAGTTGTTTGGATATGTGGGGTTAGGTAAAGGTAGGGAGTAAGCATGAGTGATGGGGAATTAAAGGTTAACTAAGGGACGGGAAAGAAGAGGTAGACAAGAAGTGAGATAAATTGTATGGAGGAGTTAGTTGGGTTATACAGTACAGTTAGTCTGCGTGGTGATAATTTCAGTGTGTATTGCACAGGAGACCCTTTCTGAGTAAAGGTACACAGAATAACAGTGACAAGGTTGGTGTAATGTTTAAGGTCTTCACCTCCCTGATAAGAGGTACAGGGTTTGATTTTGATCTGTGGTCACTGTTTGGTTTTGGTTTCCATGTGCTTGCCTAGTATTCATCAGACGTTTGATCACCGATTGAAAGTGTTCACAAATACAATGATCACAAGGAATACATGTAGATAAATACGTACACTGGTCTGAACTCAGCACAGCAGGCATGATATTGTGGTTAACAGAATTATAGAAGCAATGCAGTTGTTGTATTGCTTACTATATGTTTATGTTGAACAAAGCAGAAGAGGCAGTGGTACTAGGGGTAGGTGCTTATCAGAAACACAAGGCACAGGGTTTGATTTTTGCCTTAGAAATGCAGCTAGTTTTATAATGGTTCCAAGCAGCAGGTAGTCTGCTCCAGCTGGTTTTGCTTGTTATACCCGATACAGCATTCCAACAGCTTGTGATGGTATAAATAAAAAATGGTTATGGTGTGATCAGTGGTGTCATAAAAGGAAGGCTGTTGATCAGTTTCTAAATGGGCTGTTAAGCATCTTGATATTTGGCCTGCTACGATATTGGATAGTGTGAGTAGTCATCTGAAGGTGAATAAGGTTGGGGCTGAAAATGGTGGGGATTTTGCTTTTAATAATTGTAAGTGTCCATGGCCTGCATGCAGATTTTCATACACATATTCAGTTTGTGCTGGGGTCATGCGGCTGCTCAATGTTGGCGTTGCAAGGGAGGCCAATGCAACCAGTGTTTGCAATAATGGATTGGGTGGAGGGTCACTTAGGCTGCAAGGACAGGAAGGAGTTAGACAACATGGTACCTTTTAGGGACAGAGAGGGGGAACAACCTTTTGAGGTCAGAGGGGTATGGCAACTTTCCAATTCAGCTATTAAAGTTCAGGTATTAAAGCATTGTTTGGAAAGTTTTCCATGTGTTGAAGATACACAAGATTTGATGGTGGGTTTCTTGACAGGATTTTCAATCAGATCAGGTGTGGTTGGGGACAGGGCAGTTTGTAAGAATTTGCATTCTGTTCAGGGTAAGGAGGATATTTTGTGCAGCTGGACTGACAATGAGTTGCAGCCTAGTAGGTTATTAATGCCTTTTGATTCCCCTCCTTTTGATAACTTTAAAATACCTCCCTTGGGTTTAATACCCAAGAAGGTACCCAGGGAATTCCATATGATACATCACTTATCTTTTCTATAAGATGAATTTGTTAATGATTATATTTGTAAGGAGGATTCTTGGGTCAGATATGTTTCCTTGAACAATGTGTTGGAAGCGATTAGTGGTTTTGTGAATCTTTGGTTAGTTAAATTCAATAATGAGTCAGCCTTTCATTTCTTACCAGTGCATGAGGAAAAGTGGCCCTTATCAGGCATGGTAGTGGATGATAAGTTTTATTTTGATAAGGCCATGCCTGTAGGTTGCATCATGGCTTGTGCCACATTTGACAAATTTAGCTTTCACTGGATATGACAACAAAGAATGAGTTGTCAGTGGGATTTTCACTACCTGGGTGACTTCCTTTTGGTATGAAAGGGTTATGACGGAGCCAGTGAAGAGATGCAGACTTTTATTCAGCTATGCACTACTGAGTTGTGGGTTGCTTTTGTTGCTAAAAAGTGGAAATGTCCAGCTAAGGCTTTACGTTTTCTTGGCTTGATGGTGGACACCAGTCAAGGTTTGTTTTGTCTTTTGGTAGAAAAGCTGGAGCATTTGAAGGAAAAGGTCAGCTGGTTTGAGACTGCTTATAAGGTGCAGATCAAGGAGGTGATGGAACTTTTGGGTTTGTTGAACTTTGCATGTTGAGCAGTTAGTCCAGGCAGGACATTTTGTAGATCAGTGGCATTTCTGCTACAAGGGTGGAAAGTAAGCACCACTGGGTGCAGGTTGGGAAGCCGGTATGCACAGATTTGTGTTTATGGGCGACATTCCTTGGCTGTTGCAATGTAATTGCAGATAGATTTGGTGATGCAGGATGAGTTGCATTTCTTCACTGATGCTACGGGAGGACAGGAAATGGGTGTTTATTTTGATGGAGAATGGTTTGCAGCTCAGTGGCCAGAGAACTGGACTAAAGAGTGGAACAGGGGCATGGCATTCTTGGAGTTAATGCCAATTTAGACTTCAGGACAGAAAGGTATTTTTTCTTTTAGACAACTGGGCAGTGGTTCAGGTCCTCAAGGCAAAACCTACTAAATTGAAGTTAATCTTTTTGTTTTGAGGAAGCTTATGTTACAAGGTTTTTGATTATTTTTTCCTTTTCAGGTGTACATTTACCAGGTATAAAGAATGCAATAGCTGACAGCCTTTTTTTCAGTTTCACAGGTTTCAACAATTGATTATGAAGGCACAGGTCAAACCAGAGTTGCTGCTAGCAGAGGTGTGGCATCTTGGTCAGCTGTAGTGAGGTGGCCTGTTCAGCTGTAGCCAGAGAATGACAGAATATGGTCTTTCAAATTGTTGTTGAAATATTTTGGAGGAGCAGACAGTGACACCAGTTAAGGTAAAGCTGGCAACCCTTTAGTATGTTTTGTTGTATAATGGGTCTTGCAGATTTAACAAAATCATGGCCAATAAGACAGATGCTGAAATGATGGGAACAGGTTCATGGGAGGATGTCTGATGCCAGGTTTCCTATGATGAAGAAGGCTCTTAGGGTATTGGTTGATCATCTGCTTTGGGCTACACTGGTGATGTGGATGTATAGTGGAGCTTTCAAAGTGTATGTTCTGTTGGGTTCCTTGTTGTGAGCAGAAGTGTTTATTTCTGCATCTACAATAGTGTTTTAGCCACAGCTATCTAAGACAGATCAGGTGGGCATAGGTACATAGATTGTATTGTGGGTATGTCTTTGTCCATTTATTTGGGGTAGGAAGATTCAGTTTTTGCATGGAGGTAGACCTCAGGATTTAGTTTTTCATCTTCAAAGTGGGAAGGTGGTGGAATCTGATCAGTTGTGACCCATAATATAGAAGGTCTTTCAATGTTTGGGTTCCCAAGATGACAGAGCATCATGCATTAACATGCATGTGTTTATAATTCAGAGAGCATCTGATTTGGCATGGAAAGGAGGTCAACAGAGCTGATAAAGAGGGCAGGGTGGTGGTCATCAGGACTATGGGAGCATTTCTGTCTTATCTTAGGTGAAGTGCAGGATTATGTTTGTTGATTAATTATGTTTTTTTTTTTTTTTTGGCAGGGTCATTGTCATATTAGGCCATTCATTTGTGTACTGGGTGGAAAAGTGAGCAACAGTTAGACTGGATGGTGCTGAGTTGGGTTTATGACAGTATGGGTGGATGGTCAACAACCAAGATTTTAGAAGTTTATGGTGGCATCAAATTATGGACAAGACTGAAGACCTGTGGTTTGGGAATGGTATACCATGTGATTTGGTCATTCACCTGGCAGACAATGATTTGGGCACAGTACCAAAGTGGCAGTTGTTAGCCATGATGGCGAGGGATTTAGTAAGTCTTAGAAGTTGGTTTTCTTCAATGATTATTGTTTGGTCAGAGACAGTGCCATGTTTAGTGGGGAGGCAAGCTGTGAAGTTTATGGGTATTGAGTGAGCTCACCCCTTTGTTAATCATCAACTTTTGAGGGCCCTGGGGCAACAGGAGGTTTATGTTATTGATCATAGAGTTTTTGATGATAGAGATCTGACTTGGTTTTTGGGAGGATAGGGTGCATTTGAGCGATCTGGGTTTGGATCTATTTAATGTGCATATTTCAATGTTTTTGTAGAATTTGGTGAGATCCTTACACTTATTTATTTATTCATTTATTTATTTATTTATTTATTTTTGCAAAGGGGGAACAGCCTTCCAGTAGGCTAGTTGGCAGAGAAGAGGAGCTGGAACAAGCCCCTCTTCTGTTCCCCCTTTTTGTTTGTTGATTTGAGCTGGTATGGTGTGGTTTGGTGTAGAAATGAATGGTATCATGCTGCTTCTAACAGACATTGGGTGTAAGTGAATGGATTAGACAACCCGCTTTTGGTAATAACTGGATGAAGAGTAGCAGATAATACTGTCTATAATATGTGTTCTTTGTAATTTATAACATTTGAGTTTTATGGAATTCCTTAAATTTTTTGTTAAACATATATTGTGGTTAATAAATGGTCATCTTATCCTAGATGGCATGGTTTATTTTGCGCAAGGGGGCCTGGACAAAAGTATCAGCATATTTAAGTAGATTATTAAAGGAAGATAGTAGTATAATGATAGAAATAAAAAATGCAAAAGGAGAAATAGAAATGATGATTATATTGACATTGTTCCTAATATTTCAACTCTGTACTGTGTAACATAATGTAGAATTGTTCCTTGTACATCAATATTAAATTAATTTTACTTTCTTTACTAACAGGTTATAAATCTTTAAATTAAAGGCTTCCTAAGACTAGCTACATCAAAATGAATCATTTCTTGTGAACTCAGATGTATACAGCCCTATAGAAATGCTATGAAGACATTGCAATAGTACAAAAAATAGTCTGTGAAAGTATATTATATTGATTGGTCAACCAACAAAAACCAATAAATAAACACACATACATACATACATACATACATACATACATACATGCACACACACATAAAATACATAAATAAATAAACAAATAAGTAAATAAATCAGTGGTATGTAGTGAATTGTAAACAGATACTGAACAAAAACTAGCATAAATACTCATAGTTTGCATCCTGAACTGTTTCTTCCTGAACAAGAAGGAAACCCAAGGTTGTAGTCTCTGTGATGAGGTGTTTCTAGCCATAATTCAGCAGGTCTAACTCAAGTCCTTCTACAGAGGTCAAATCACATAAAACATCATCCTAAATAATGTACTTGCAGAGACATAGCTTAACTGAAATAGGCTTGTGTTTTTTATTACATCAGTTTCATTTATCTGAATTACTGATCTAGCTAAGCCAGAAAGCCCTTGAATATGCATATACTGCTTTTGAGATGTACTGGAAAACAGCAATGTTTAAAGATGTGGTAAAGCATTAAGATGCAATCTGTGATAATACATTTATTATAGTGTCTAAACATACAGTCTGTTGAAGTAGACACTGATAAAGTAAAAGATTTCCAGTCACTTCTGCTTTTCTTGAACTGGCAACTAAAACTGCTAAGTTTATTTATACAGCCCACAAATACAGCACTTTGTTAGAGTGTTTGGCTCTAGGTTCACTTATTGTAACACATGTAACTATTAATGTTTTTTTATTATTAAATTATTACAGCTGTATCATTGTATTGGCTCTTTTCAAAAGACCTTGTAATAAATTCAAATAAAGTTACCTTTTACACTTTCCAATAAGGACATGATCTACATCACAAATATTTTTAGCATACTGTATGTTAGACAAAAAAAAATCATTGAAATGGCATATCCCCTTGCTTGTCACATCTTAAAATTATTTTTCATCAAATCTCTATTCTTTCTTTCAGAACAGTTTCAAAATGCTGCAAAGTTATTTTAGCACAGCCATCAGCTACATACTGTTTTGTCAATGGGTTTGCAGTCTGACAAAATCTTAACATTTAAGTCACTGTATAATATAGCAATAACCCACGCCTGGGTGTGGGTAATGCTGGATTTACCCACGGTTGGTGTGGTTTGGTCACGAGGGCAAAGCCTGAGTGGCCAAACAAAGACATCCGTGGATAAATCCAGCATTACTCACACCCAGTCGTGGGTTATTGCTATTATACAATGACATTATTTAAGAACAAAAATAATTACTTTTTTAAATAATGGCATTGTATAATGCCTCCTTGCTGCCCTTCCGCAGCTGTCTGGTATTCTGCAGCAGTTCTGATATGCTGTGCATGCGTATGCTTACGCAGTACATCAGAGCTGTGGGTGGAAGCAACCGAGAAAGCAAGATCTCCATTGCTTTTTACAAAGTGTCTCGGTATGTTAAAGGAGTTTAACATAGCAACAGAAAATCTCTGTTGCTTTTTTTAAAGCTGTCTCGCAATGTTAAACCCATTTAACATAGTGATACAGCTTTAAAAAAAGCAACGGAGAAAGGAAGATTTCCGTTACTTTTTTTAAAGCTGTCTCGCTATGTTAAACTCCTTTAATATAGCGAGACAGTGTCTAAAAAGCAACGGAGATTTGTATTCTCCGTTGCTGTAAAAAAAGACTTATACTAATGGAAAAAGTCTGGGCGATTTACAATGTGCACGCTGACCAATCAGCGTCCACATTTTGGAATATTAATGGGGGGGGGGGTTGTTGTATAATATAGCATAAAGCAACTCAGGCAATATAATATACCTTACACCCGATCCAGGTTAATATTCATTCTTTCTTCCTTCTTTTTTTCATTCCTTTTATTTATTATGAATATATACTTCGCTTGAAAGACTGAATGGGTCCATGCACATTCTGTTTATGAAAACTATCATATTTTGTTATATTTATTGATATGTTTCTGTTATTCCCCCAAACAATATTATCATGCTTTTGTGTTTTACTGGTGTGCTCATGTCTATTTAGTCAGACAGCATCCTCTGCAGTATGTTGTTCACAATCAAGAGGAGCATATCCTTAATTCAGTTTTAGTCACTTATTGGCATTTTCTTTTGCAGAATGCAGAAACTGATGTTTCAAAGCTTCTACTGACACATTTTCTTCTGCAGATCCTCACCAGTTTATAAGTTATTTGCAGGACTGTCTGATCACTCCTCTGCTGTGATGTATGTATAGCACTGGAATAAATACTACAAGCACATTTGTAGGTAAATCTGAAGATAGCATACTTGTTTCCTTTTATTTTTTCCTTTCCTTTTTTTAGCATTATAAAGTGCTATAACTTATCTTTTTGTTTTCTTTCCCACCTTCATTGCTCTTCCCAGTTTCAGCATTTTATAGAATTGAGTTTCCTAGTTGCATCCACATCTGAAGAAATCATTATTAGATTACAATGAGAATGAATTTGCATATACTGAGAAATGGTCCATTGTAGAGCCCGACCAATGTAAAACAAGATAAGTACACACAAAAAATAAAGACTTATGTTCAAATTCTGCACAATCAAACAACTAAAAACAATTAATATGAATAAATACATCAATTGACACTTTTAAAAATGTTTATTTCCCTAGTGCCTAAGCAGCAAGTCTTTTGTAGAGGAAAAATGACTCAACAAATTACAATAAAAAAGTCAACCAGTTAATTAAACAACAATCAGAAAGCACATCAAAAACATTTGTAAATCTAACATTAAAGCAATTAAGCTGACTCCCCAATGGGTTGTTGACGTAAATTCATCAAGTGACAGTTGAATGGAACGTAACACTTTTTCCTGTTTTTTATAAGAAATCATTGCCAATGTGATGTCCAAGTGTGTCTCAGCAATGATGGATTCCCTTCTTTTGAGGGACTTCTCCCTTCTCCCTTTCTCATACTGGTAAGAACATGGAGTTAGTATATATAACTTACAGGGTCTGGTGGTCTTGCTCCACATCAGAGGGTGCGAAGGGGGGGGGGGTTTGCCCCACTGAAAAAAATATGTGACATTAAATTTTATGCATTTTAGTTTCTCTGGGATTGTTTTTTTTTTTTTTTCTGATGCTTGTTGTATTACCAGTTTGCCAATCCATAGCAGAACCAATTAAGCTTCAAAGTTAAGAAGCATCTTCCAGTTACACTCTATTTTTAATCCAAATGAAACCTGTGCATTTCATTTTGAATATATATGCATTATTTTAATTAAGTGCTACTAAATTTACAATATGAGCCCACTTATTCTAAAATAATATTCTTCAATTCACTTGAAAAGTTGTTATGAAATTTAACGAAAAATGGCTAAATATGTCTTATATTTCCAACATGCACGTGTAGCTTTATTCTAAAATTTTGTTTGTTTTCCCATGATAGAGCAGTTTACATGGGGATGAGATTGCATATATCACCTTCTTGTACTGCATCCATAATTGTCAGCATCTAAATGTTTTTTCTATTTACTTTGTACATGGAAAATATTATGAATTAAACTGATCAACTACCATAGGGCTACACAGGACATTTCAAGTTAAATTTGATGAGGTAAACAAAATTGTTCCTAACCAGCATATGCCCCAAGAATAATATCTGCTGACTAGAATAGTTTAGGACAGTACAACATGAGTTTTTTTAATCATACAGAATGTCTTAAGATAAAACTGTATACTGCAAAACAGAAAAAAAACAACAATATACTTTCATGATATGTTTCTTTTCTTCTGAATTCTATTGTTAATGTCTGGTTTATTATACAACAGCTATTCTATATCAATGCTTGAAAATGAGGATTAGGTCTCATTAACTGTGTCCAGTGACAAAACAGATAATAAATGTAGGGCACAATGACAAAAAGATAATAGATGTGGAGACAATGACTGGATCCATAATGAGAATCAAATGTAGATACTAACTTATAAAATCTTTTAGACATAAGAGAGCTGCAAGTCAAAGAAAGATTAATATATATTATAATCAACTATAATTCATAAGTAAATTAAAATTGAGAATTATTATTTCTCAAAGCATTCGTAAGTTATTTGTCTTATTTGTGCCCAGATTGCAAACGAATATGGAATAATTAATTAAAATGAAAGCAGTACACCACTTGTGTGGTGAAAAACAAAATGAAAGCAGTACACTACTTGTGTGGTGAAAAACAAGTCTGCCTTATGAATGCTGTCCAATTCACAGTTATTCACCATATTGGTGCTCTCCCTTTCATATAGTAGTATCACAAAGACAAGCATAACCTGGTGCAATGGCACTTTTCCTAAGTTGATGGAACAACTGGTTGCTAATCAAGAAACAATTGTGGGTCAAACAAAATGTCAGTTTCACCAAATTTTTAGATGAGGAGGTGTCACATATAAAGGCTTCCAAAGCTACCAGACTAAAATGGTGTTGTGTGGTAACCTATAATCTTAAGTCAATGGTCAATTACAATACATATTCTTGCAATACTACAACTGAAATGTTATGTAATAGAAATTAATTATGTATAAAAAATTAATTTAAATAAACAGTATATTTAGCTGGCTACTAATCACTTTGTGAATATTTTCTAAAAATGCCGAGTCTCAGAAAAAAAATTGGTCTTCTAGGGTAGGAAGACCTGTTTTCACATTTGGTAAGAAATAAAACACAGCTAACTTTTTTAACATTGTTTACATTTTTACTTAACTAGATGGACTTTTAAGTTTAGATTGATATAGCTTTGATCTAAGCCGTGTATATATGTGAAAAATGTATTATTTTAAAAATGTTCTGTATTTTACTGACAGTTATTATAGGATACATTGTATAGTTCAATGGGGTACATAGCAATCCAATGAATCCCAGGTAGGGGAGTAAACTTGGGTGGGGGCATTTTCATCCTGCCATGCATATATGATTAAAATAAGATAAATATAATCATGATATACTTTATTATATTTGTAGATCAAGAGAAGGTGTCTATATCATGAATTGTTAGGAAATATTTGCTAATGATGGCAAGTAATAGCTAGTGATAGTGTAGTACATACAGTATTGCATGCATTTCTTTAAGAGCATATCCAGTCTGCCACATAGTGGTATAATTACAGGGTCAAGGAAGGGCATTTGGTAAGGTGAGCTAATGGGATGCAAGATATAAAGGTATACAATGAAGGCAGAATTGAAAGTGGATATCTCTCATAGACAATACCACTTCTCTGCAATCATCTTCCTCTTCACATAAAGCAAAGTATGCCTCCTACTCTTTTTAAACATAATCTGAATGAATGGATGGGAAACCAGGAGTTTATTTTTGGTTTGGCACCATTATACCTTGTGACTTAGGATATCATGTAAGTGTCTGCACAGCTCTGGTCTAGTCATACTTAAAATACAAGAGCTAGGGAGATAGGAATATGATAATATGCATTATTCAGAGGGAGGGAAAAGAAAATGCTTGGGGACTAATACTGAAATGACTACTAAATTGGATGATAGGTGGCAGTTTGACCAGTCTTGCTTGGGGGGACAGGAATATTGGATTCCAGCTCTTGAGAAGCAGAGAATAGGTCAGTGTGGGGAAAGAGGAGATCAGTAACACAACAAAATGGGAATTATTTGCACAAAATTCAGAGGAAAGAACAGGATGTAGAATGTTGACAGGGGCATAAGTTCACAGAGAAAAGGTAAGATGCAGACAAAAGGCTATAAATGGGTGGGGATAGTCTGTATCCAGGAGAAGGGAAGGAGAAGAAGGGATATTAGTAAAAGACGAAGGAGCTGGGTGGTGAGAAAGAAGTGGGACAATCAAGAATGATAGCAGGCAGGTGCATGGAGGAATTTCTGACAATAGGAGAGTAATGGCAGTTTCACATTGTTGCTAAAATGGACATGGCAAAGAAGCAATGACAGCATGTACAGAGATAATGAAGATAGTTGTAGAAAAGTACAGTTTTGTACCTACCATAAATGTAGATGTTCGAAGATCCACATTGCTGCAGTCATAACCTGTGGGTAGTCCACTGTCCTCGGTCGGCCCGAATACCAAAGTATTAGGCTGGCGTCGGTCATGGGCGCTCAGATCTGACGTCAGTACGCCATGGTATTAAAGCGCATGACCGACGTCATATCCTCAGTCTTTTCTTGCCCCAGATGTCAGAAGGCCCTAAAAAGAAAGGCCACAGCCAAAAATAGAAAAACCTCCAAAACCCATGTACAAACAACCTCTACCACACAAACCATACAACCACTCCAAACTACAGAGGGGAAGGAGGGAGGGTAAATTGGACTGCAGCAATGTGGATCTTCGAACATCTACATTTATGGTAGGTACAAAACTGTACTATGTTCTTCATCTCACATTGCTGCAGTCATAACCTGTGGGTAGAATCCCAAAGCAAAGGTAAAGGGAGGCTGGCAAAATCATAAAGCATTGGGAGCTGCTAACATGCCCTGTAAGACTGCAGTGGCAAATCCAGCCCTAGATTTGGAATAAAGAGGGAGATGGTAATGTTTAGAAAAAGTGTGCACTGAACTCCAAGTAGCTGCTTCCAAAATATCTTTAGTAGCTACACCCCTTAAAAAAGCAGTAGAAGTGGCAGTAGCCCTAGTGGAATGAGATCTGATTCCAGCCGGAATCTCCTTACCATGATGAGAATAACAAAAAGCAATACAATGGCCAATCCACTTAGAAATAGTTTGTTTTGAAAT
Organism: Protopterus annectens; assembly: GCF_019279795.1. NCBI lineage: Eukaryota > Metazoa > Chordata > Ceratodontiformes > Protopteridae > Protopterus > Protopterus annectens. Next base: position 1,505,578,659 of record NC_056725.1, read on the forward strand.
AGGTTTCCCCTGAAAGGCCAAAGCAAAAGAAACAAATAACTGTTGAGACTGTCTGAACCTTTTAGTCCTGCTCAAATAATAACGCAACTGCCTGTGAATATCCAAAGTGTGCAAAATTTTCTCCCCTTTATTTTGGGGATCAGCATAAAAAGTAGGCAAATGAATAGATTGGTTCAAGGCCACATTTGAAACCACTTTAGGCATAAAAGTAGGGTTAGTACGCAGAGATACCCTATCCTTATGAAAAATCAGGAAGGGTTCAACTGCCATTAGAGCCTGTATTTCAGATACCCTTCTAGCAGACGTAATGGCCAACAAAAAAGCAGTCTTCCAAGACAAAAACTTTAACTCAGACGTAGCTGCAGGTTCAAAAGGAGGTAAAGTAAGTTTTTCCAACACAAAATTGAGATCCCAGGAAGGATTAGGAGCTCTACGCGGGGGTCTTACGTTCTTTGCCCCTCTAAGGAATTGCTTAAACAAAGGATGAGAGAATAATGGTGGGTCACAGTCATAGTGAGCAGAAATGGCTGCAGCATGAACTTTCACAGAGGAGAAAGACAAACCTTTGTCCAATAATTCCGTAAGATATTGAAGAGAAACACTCAAATCAGGCCTGGAAACATCAAAGCCCTTTGCTGTGCTCCAAATAAAAAATCTCCTCCATTTATCAGCATAAACTTTCCTTGTAATATGCCTTCTGGCCTCCAAAATAACATTCAAAACTCTCCAGGTTCTAGAACAGAATATGCCAGGCTGTTAGATGCAGGGACCGAATCCTGACATTGAGGAAATGATTGCCTGCCTGAGACAAAAGGTGTGGAATTGAAGGCAAAGGCCAATGAGGCTCCCGTACTAAACTCCTCAGCAGAGGGTACCAGTGCTGTCGAGGCCAATCTGGAGCTATTAGAATCATGGAGGGCTTGTCTTGTCTGACCTTCAAGAGCACCTTGGGAAGGAGAGGCAGAGGAGGAAAGGCATAGACGTGAAGATTGCTCCAACTGAATGATAGAGCATCCACTTTCCAAGCTGTTGGATGAAACATCTTTGTGCAAAACTTTGGCAACTGGAAATTTAGTGGAGAAGCGAACAGATCTATGTCTGGAGTCCCCATATCACTGTCAACTGTCGAAATACATGAGGATCCAATTTCCACTCGTGGGGATCCACCATCTGTCTGCTCAAAACATCTGCTAAGGAGTTCTGTGCTCCTGGCAGAAACCTTGCCTGAAGAGTGAGGTGCAAACTGAGAGCAGTCTCCCACAAAATCATAGCTTGCCTGCAAAGAGGGTACGAATGGGTTCCCCCTTGCTTGTTGATGTACCACATGACAGTTGTGTTGTCTGTTTGAATCAACACTTGTCCTGGGTGAAGTAGATCCTTGAAAGCCATCAATGCAAATTGGACTGCTAACATCTCCTTCAAGTTGATATGCAAATGTTGAAGTCTGGCAGGCCACGTGTCTTGAACCCATTTTCCATTGAGGTGAGCTCCCCAAGCCTTGTCCGAGGCATCTGTCGTTAAGATCTGACTCGCCTCTGGTCGGGTCACAGAGAGTCCCTTGTTTAGATGACATTCCTGAGCCCACCACAAAAATTCCTTTTGAATGCAAGGTATTATCTGAATGACAGTGTCCAGATCGTGGCAGTGTTGTGTCCATACATTTTTGAGATACCATTGTAGCTTCCTCATATGCAGTTTGGCATTGGGAAGCACCAGAATACAAGATGCCATGAACCCCAAGGCTTGAAGGACTGTCCTTGCAGTCAGCCTGGACCGTAGAGACAATTGTTGGAAGTAAAGTGTAAGGTTTCTTTGTTTGTCCAGGGTCAAAAAAGCCATCTGGGAAGCTGTATTCAGTCTCACACCCAGAAAGCACATTTCCTGAGAGGGTACTAGACTGGACTTTGTTTCGTTCACAGAATACCCTAGGCACCTTAACACTGCCATAACATACTGTAGATGGTGAAGTAGCTTGTTTTTGTCTTGAGCAAGAATCAGGCAATCGTCCAAATAAGGATAAATTTGTATTCCTCTTAACCTTAAGAAGGCTATTACTGGAGCCAGAACCTTTGTAAACACCCTGGGTGCAGTAGATAAGCCAAAGGGCAATGCAGAGAACTGATAATGTAAAGTCCCAGCCCAAAAACGCAGGAATCTCCTGCAACTGGGCCTGATAGGAACATGAAGATAAGCCTCTTTGAGATCCAGAGTTACCATCCAGTGATCTTTGCCCAACAGAGGCAGAAGTTGTTGCAACGTCAACATTTTGAATTTTGGAATGTCCAGGTATGTGTTGAGGATAGATAAATCCAAAATTGGCCTCCAAGTGTTTCCTTTCTTTGGTACAAGAAACAGGCGAGAATAAAATCTAGGCCCACTTCTGACGGAGGGACCTGCTGTATAGCCCCCATTTGAAGAAGTAAAGAAATCTGTTTGTGAGCCTCTACCCTTTGCTGAGGAGGAACGTCTGGCATGCCTTTGAAAGGAGGCAATGTGTGGAAATAAAACTTGTAGCCTCGGTCTATAATGTCCAACACCCATTTGTCCTGGGTGACTAAAAGCCAGTTTTGCTTGAAGAGTGCCAACTTTCCTCCCAAAGGAGCTGCCAGACAGGAAGGATCTGGCAGCTGAAGATGCAGGTCATTGGGCCTGTTTACGAAAGGACTGCCCCCTGCCCTCACCTGTAGATTGTGCAGGGGAACTCCATGTTCTAGGCCTGAAAGAACCCTGAGCTCTGCCCCTACCACGTCTAGATCTACCCCTAGACTGTAATTCAGAAGAAGGATAAGCCCATCCCTTAGTAGGCCAATTCCTGCTAAACTTAGGGGGCTGCACCTGCAAAAAATCTTTAACAGTCTGCATAGACTTAGCCTTGTCTTCCATTTTCTTTAAGACAGACTCCACAGGAGTACCAAACAAAACTTCAGACTGCAAAAGAGCATCCAAAATTCTAGCTTTGACATGCTCTGACAAGTTTTGATCCTTAAGCCAGGCGTGCCTGCGAATAACTGATCCAGTGGCAGCCACCCTGGAAGAAGCCTGTAAAGCATCAAAACCACACTGCAAAGAATGCTTACCCACCTGATCAGAGGCATGAACCAAATCCTGTAATTCCTTACACTCTATGCCCTCTGCCAAAGCATCTACCTTAGATTTTAACTGAGTAAGGAGAAAATTCTGGTACTTCAACATATGAAACTGGCAATTCAAAGCCCTCATAGCTAGAGTGGAAGAGGTATACACTTTTTTACCCCACCTATCCAAAGCTCTAGTTTACCCCACCTATCCAAAGCTCTAGAATCTTTATCCATAGGAACTGGATTCTTTACAACAGAAGCCCTGACACCCTTAGGTCCCTGGCTAATAGTTTCTGGGTCAGCTCTTGGGCTCTTATACAGATATTTATGAGCCTCTGGCACTCTGTAATACCTATCTGGCTTAACAGGCGCAGGAGGCAAAGAGTCTGGATTAAGAGAAGCCTCAGAGAAAACATCCTGAACAACATCCAAAACAGGAGGTATAGCCAAAGGCCGATGTTGTGGTAAAAACAAAAATTCCCTAAGCCTCTTTCGGGAATCTAAGAAATCCTGACCTTCCCATTTAAAATGCTCCCTCATAGAATGCAGGGTTTCTGAAAAAGAAAAATCCTCTGGAGGAGAAGCAGAAGGACTGGAATCCTCTGCGTCTGAATCAGAATAAGGAGGAAAATCCTGAATGTCTTCAGCCGAAGACTCTGAATAATCTGAAGCCTGTTCCAAACTTTCCACCTCTGGCTCCACCCTAGGCCTCTTATCTGGAGGGGGCATAGAACCCCTGATTAAGGAAATCAAATCTTCTGCCATTTTAAGCATGTGTTTTTTAGGCACAAAACCTGCAGAACTAGGACTGACACCTGAGGAAAGCAAACCAGGCCTGACCTTGGAAGGTACCTTAGAGACAGAAGGAGAAGGCCTAACCACCTTAGGCAAAGAAGGGAGTACAGCAACCTGAGAGGCCCCCTCAGCCTGACCTGACTCCTGAGAGGCCACATCTTGCAAAATTAACGTCTCCCCCTGAGACTCAGCTGAAACCTCGGCTGGATCTACAGATTCCACCGTAGTTTCTAAAGAACTGGCGTCCGGAACGGACGACTCATCCTGCTTGGACCTTAACGATTTTTCTTTATGGCGCCGGAGGATCCGGCGGCATATTGTAATTACACCGCTTACAAGACAAGCCTAGCGCAATCTAACCTCGCTTAATGGTGCACTTATTAAATCTAGCACAAAGCGACACCCGACTACGTGCTCAGGCCCCAAACAAGGAATACAAAGAGAGTGGTAATCCCTATGCGGTGTCTGTTTCCCACAAGAAATACAATTATTCACTTTTCTGACATCCGAATTAACTGAGGCAAGAAAAACAAAATATTCCCCAACGGGGTACTTAGCCCAACTTGGTTTCGGTCTGAAACTCAGAATACGAAAATTTCAGAACACCGAACGGCACTTGCAAACGCTGCTTCTGCTTCAGACCATGCGGCAAAAAAGACTGAGGATATGACGTCAGTCATGCGCTTTAATACCATGGCGCACTGATGTCAGATCTGAGCGCCCATGACCGACGCCAGCCTAATACTTTGGTATTCTGGCCGACCGAGGACAGCGGACTACCCACAGGTTATGACTGCAGCAATGTGAGATGAAGAACATCTGTCAATCACACAGTAGTAGTTTATTAAGAGAGGAATTCAAATCTTGGACAAAAGGGAAAGGGTTTCCCACAGCTAATAGCCTTTATTATGTCCACCAGCTGTCTTCCCATCTGTTTCACATCTATAAGTCAACTAGATGTTTGCAAACATCATGCATGGAGGAACAGGGATATATCAGTTACACACACACGCAACATATGCACATGAAAACATACAAATATAGCCCACAATATATCATTATGAAATACAATATTTATGTATGTATGTATTTATTTATTTATTGACATTTGTTGACTGGGAAAGTCCACTGGATCAAAGACCCATTTTAAGTGGAGGCCCGGGGGAAAAGCCCCACATACATAACAAAAACTTTACAGAGATAGATTATACAGAAAAATTAGAACTGACACAACTAAAAATCAGTAGACAAATTTAATGCATAACACATCAGTACATATCAACTTAAGGTTAAACAGTTTAAAATAATATTAATGGTGAAAAGTCACATATAGTGCAAAGATAGTCTGTTTCAAAAAATGGTGTAGAGACAGGTGCAATGCCATGACAGTCAGTCTGTTACATGTATGATTACAAGATGAAATAGTTAGATGAAGAAAAGTAACATACAATGCAAAGATATTAAGTCTGTTTGTCATATAATTACAAGACAATGAAGTTTAAGTTTTGACACAAAGGTAAGGAGAAAAGAAAACTGTGATTAAGACACAGTGAAATGGAGAGGATAGGTATAGAGTTAGTTGTATTGGTTGGAGCGTTATAATAGCCTGTCACATAGCAACAGAACGGAAGAAGTAGTGATGGAGTTTAGAGTTAGTAGAATTGGTCGTGACATTATAATAGTCTGTCGCATAGCAACATAATGGAAGAAGTAGCACTGGGGTTGAGATTAGAACTAGGGTTAACCTTAAACTAAGGTAGTTATAAGAATATAAGCTCTGTCCGGCTCCCTTATTGGGTTTGGACATACATAGGAGCTGTTTATGTGAGGAACATAGGTTACATGCTGGGATATACAGTACGTTTGTAGGATAGGTTGGAGTTATGGACAGTTGTAGGGTATGTAAATGAGTTCATGGGCAACAGTGAGTTGTGCGTGGTGGAAGTAGTGAGGGAATTCGAGTCAGTTTAATTTTGAGATTGGGTTACCACCTGTCCCACTTTGCGAGGGACAGTCCCTCTTTCGGCCGTTGTGTCCTGACAAAAAAATGTAAAAATGGCAAATGTCCTGAGATTCTAGGACAAAATTATTTCCTATATGTTATGTAATAGTTGCATAAAACAGTTATTCTGTATCTAAAATACCTAAATGTTATAAGAAACAGAATAAGCAACTAAAATGCTACGAGAAGAAGCTTTTATTTAGGCAAAAAAGTTAAGTTCTATCCTTTGTACTGACCGTGGGTATGTGTCGGCCTGTAAAATCTGATGTTTGTATCAAAAATGTTCCACTTTGGCCATTTAAAAAGGTGTCAACCCTATTCTGAGATGACTTGGCAATGATGTGATCTGCCGGGCATTCCTGAGGTAAATTTTGCAATTTTGTAGTAGCAAGCTTCTAGTTTATTGTTCAGCGATGTATGGAGATTTGTGAACCTTAAAGGAGGGCTGGAATTAGTAGAGTGCTGGCAAGCTTTATTTTGGTAGGTTTGTCTAAGTGAAGTTTGTGATGCTAGAGTTTACCAAGATTGACATTTTTTATTGTGTTAATAATATGGGAAATCAAAGGTGAATTTGTTGTCAATTGTTATTCCTAGTAGTTTTGCTGTTTTGACCTGTTCTATTATCATGTTGTTTTGAGAGAGAATTTTGAAGTCAGAACATAGAGCTTTGATGAAAATAACAGGAGCTTAGATTTTTGGGGGGTTCAGTAATAGTTGGGCATCAGTTAACCATGCTTCAACAGATGTGAAGGTAGTTTGAGTTATCTTTTGTAGGTCAGATAAGTTACGGGAGGTGGAGATTATGATGGAGTCATCTGCATACTGGACAAGGGTACTTTGATGACATGCCTTGTGGAGGTCATTTATCAATATATTAAAGAGAAGTGGTCCTAGAATTGAACCTTGGGGAGCTCCTGCATAATTGTCAAGGTGGTCTGAGAGTTTAGTTTGCCATTTGACAGCTTGTTTCCTATTTTGTAGATAGCTTGAGAACCAAGTAAGTGTATTAGGAGAGCAGCCGATGGTTTCTAGTTTATGCAATAGTTTGGTGTGTGGTACTGTGTCAGAAGCCTTGGATAGGTCTAATGGGATTACAGAAGTAAAAAGGTCTGTATCCAAAGCTTTAAAATCAATATCTGCAAATGATAGTCGGGCTGTGGTGGTGCTGTGTCCTGGGCAAAATTCTTTCTGGGTTTGGGTAATTAGGTTGTGGTTTAGGAGGTGTTTTAGAAAATGGGCTTGTATACATTTCTCTAGGAGTTTAGATAATGGGGCGAGAACAGAAATAGGTCAGTAGTTTGAGAGATCAAAGGTGTTGCTACCTTTATGTAGTGTGGTAATAATGGATTTTTCCATAGTTTGGGGACATAAGACTGTGATGGAATGATTTATTAGTATACTGACTGGGTAGGCAATTGCTGAGGCTCTGAGTTGTAGAAATTCTGGAAGCAGATTATCAGCAGAGAAAGAGAGAGCAGGGCCTTAGATTCTTTAGGAGTTTAAGTACTAGTGAGGTTTGCATGTGTTGTATAGAAAAGGGAGGAGTAGAGGGAGCACTGTTCAGTGTATCTGTTGTATTTTGGGGAGCAGATATGACATTTTCTTGGATGGGGATTGTGGGGGTTTGGGAAGTGTTTTTATTGGGGTGAGTTGTTGAAGAGGAATTTCTGAGCAGGTTTTGAATGGTAGTGATAAAGTGCCAGTTGAACATAAGGGCAATTTGCTGTGTGTCATTATCTGGTGAAGGGGATGGGTTTTGCACAGTACCACAGGTAAGTAAGGTTGAGATAGATTTCCAGAACTTTTTTGGATTATAGCTTTGGCTGGATAATAGTATTGAGAAGTTGTGTTTCTTATCATTTTTAACTAGCGTTTTGGCTTTGTTGTGGAGTTGCTTGTAATTAAGTTCATCTTTGGGTCTTTACTTTTTGCCATTGTTTCCAGGCCTTCTCTCTGGATAGTAGAGCTTGCCTAGTTTCATTGGTTAGCCAACACATGTGGTAAGTTTTTATTCTTTTATTATGTAAAGGGGCTAGATTATTGAGTGTGTTGAGGAAGAGTTTATTGAAGTAAACCACAGCATCATCTAATGGAAGAGTTTTTAAGGAGGACCAGTTGTGGGATTTTAGGAAGGTTAAGAAAGTCTCGGGGTTGAACCAGGTAAGATTTCTTGATGTCCTATAAGTATGAGGTTTGGGAATATGTAGGTGGCATCTATGGGTAAAAGCAGGCTGATGATCACGTAAAGTGTTAGGGAGGGTACCACTATTTTATAAATTGAGTGGGTGTGTTATAAGGATCCAGCCTACCATAGTTTATTAAAAGCCACAGCAGGCATTACATAAATACATTACACAGTATGTGACCATTAACTGGTTGCACACTATTATTTATTTATTTATTTATTTATTTATTTGCAGTTTGTTTACCAGGGTGGTCCATTGGGCCTTGAGGAGCCCGTTTTCAATGGAGTCCTGGGGAGAAAAGCTCCAAAGATACAACTAGTTATAATAACAGTATTACAAAAAATACAACTAGTTATAATAACAGTATTACAAAAAATATTAAAAATAATTCTAAGTTGCACAAAGTACTAAGAAGACATAACTGTGAATCTACTAGATACTGATGCAGAGGTTAAGAGAATTTAGAAAATAAAATGTCAGAGTAGATAAAGTATCAGAGTTATAACAATGATCAATAACAGGGTACATGCAGTATCCCAGTGTTAAATGTCAGAGTAGAAAAGTATCACAGTTTTAGCAATAGTCAAATGTCAGGGTAGAAAAAGAATCACAGTCAATAATTGAGTTTGTTCCAGTTGTAAAAGGTAGTGCAAAGTACCCCAATATAAATGTTTTAAGGAGGAATAAAGAGAGACAGTTACTAAGAAGGTGTCAGCTGAAGTGTTTGAAGTAGGAAGGGATATAGATAGAGATATTATGTAGGATGAGAGCAAGAGCATTCCCACAGTGATGTTAGGTGAGAGTGGAGAAGAGATTTAAAGATAGAGAGGCTACTGGTGGTACGGATGAGAGGTGGGAGGGAGTTCCAGTGGCATGTGAGGCAGAAGGAAAGAAGATTTTGCCAGGTGAGTGGGAGGGTTTATGCAGCTCAATTAGATTTTGTTGGTTGGATCGTAGGCATCTGTTAGGAAGATGCATTTTAAAGGTTGAGATGAGGGAGGGGCAGGGGTTAAATATAAGTTTATGTGCTTGGATGAGTTGTGTATAGATGAGATAATTGGGGAGTTCAAGCCATTTCAGTTGGTGTAGGGAGGTACAGTGATGGGTGTTGGATCTGTGGCCAGTTGTGAATTTTGTGATCTTATAGTAACAGGAGGAGAGTTTAGATTTGAGGGAGGAGTGCAGGTTGGTAAGGATAGAGGCTCCATATAGTAGGGATGGGGTTAGGTAAGTGTTAGCAAGAGTGAGCTTGGTGGCGGGAGAGATAAATTGGTAATGGCGGTAAAGCATGCCTAATTTTTTGTGAGTTTTTTTGATATTTGCCTGCAAATGGTTGTCAAACTTTAGTTGGTCATCAATTAGGATACCTAAGAGTTTGGCAGTAGAGACAGTTTCAAGAGAAGTGTTATCTTTACTGGTAATAAGGAAAGAGTGTTTATCTAGGATAATGCTTCTGGAGGGGGAAAATAACATCAGTTTAGTCTTATTAGCATTTAGTGCTAAATGGTTCTGAAGCATCCATAGTTCTGTAGCAGAGAATTCTTCTTGGGTAAGTTTCATTAGTGTAGATGAGCAGAAGAAAGAGCAGATTATTGTTGAATCATCTGCGTATTGAACAAGTTTAGAGTGAGGGATGGCCTGGTGGAAGTCATTGATGAAGATGTTAAATAGAAGGGGTCCTAGAATTGAGCTTTGGGGTACACCAGTGGCTGTGAATTGGAAAGGGGACATTGCTTTTTTCCACTTGACTGCTTGTTGCCTATCTGATAAGTAGCTGGTGAACCAGTTAATAGAGGAGTGGGATAAGTGTAGTTTGGAGAGCTTAGTAAGAAGAAGGTTATGAGAGATGGTGTTGAATGCTTTAGAGAGGTCTAAGAGGAGGGTGGAAACGATGAGACCAGAGTCATGGGCCTTGTTTACAGTTTCAAGGAAGGAGAGGAGAGCTGTGGTAGTACTATGGCCAGGACAGAATCCATGCTGAGTGGAAGTTAGTAGGTTATTACTGATGAGGTAGGGTAGGAGTTGTAGGTGGAAACTTTTTTTTGAGAATTTTACAGATGGGGGATAGGATAGCGATGGGATGGAAGTTGGAGATGTCATTATTATTGCCACCTTTGTGGAGTGGAATAATAGCCCTTTTCCAAATCTGGGGAACATGGCATTCAGAAATAGATCAATTTATTAGGGTGCTGATAGGGTAGGCTATGGCTTCTGCAGCAGTTTTTAGGAAGAAGGAGGGTATTTCATCAGGAGCATTAGAACATGGTTTTAGTTTTTGAAGAAGTTTTTTTTATAGTAGAGATGGGAATAGGGTTTGTGGTGATGTGAGGACATTGGGGGGTATTGAAGTTTTGAGGGAAGGTGTTCTGAGGAGGTTGCTGGGGGGCTGGTAGTTTTGTGGTAAAGGATGATGTTAATTTAGAGATGGAGTCAATAAAGAATGAGTTCAATTGGGTAGCTAGATCTGAGTCTGAGACATTTGAGTCAGGGCACGGGTTTTCTTTTCTACCTGGGCTTAAAAGGGAAGAGATGCCATCCCAGAATTTCTTGGGGTTATTGTTGTGTTTATTTTGGAGAGTGGAAAAATAAGCTTTGCGGTTGATGTTAATGAGTTTTTTTGCTTTGTTGCGAAGTATTTTGTATTCATTAAAGGAAATGGAAGTTTTTGTTTTGTGATAGTGGTTCCAGGCTTTATCATGATTTCGCATAGTAATTAGGGTGTTCCTAGTTAGCCAAGGGACGGATTTACTTTTTATGCGTTTAGTTCTTAATGGAGCAAAGGAGTCAAGCAAGCATAGGAAGGTTGTATTGAAGTAAGTAACTGCGTTATCAAGGGATAAAGTTCTTAATGGATTCCATTTGGTTCTTTTTAGAGTGTCGGAGAAAGCATTGTGGTTAAAGTCTTTTAAGAGGCGAGTAGTGATGTAGGAGTGGGATAATTGAAGGAAGAAGGGAAGGCGAAGGGCAAAAGTGGGGAGATGGTCTCCAAGTGGATCTGGAAGGGTACCACTCTTGGAGTAGTAGTGTGGGTGGGAAACTAGAATCCAGTCTAAGGTGCTGCCAGATATGAGGTCTTTGGAGGGTCTGGTTGGGGAGTTAATAAGTTGTGTGAAGTTATAAAGATTTATATTGAGGGAGTTGGATGGGGATTGTATGTTTTCCCAGTTAATGTTAACATCTCCAAGAATTATAGTTTCATTTGTGATATTGGATGAGAGCCAGGAGATAATGTCTTCTAGGACAGGGATATTATCCCCAGCAGGGATGTAAAGAGTGGCTATGCAGATGGATTTTTGTTTGTTTACTTGAAGAAGAGTTAAAAGTAACTCAGCTTTTCCAAAATTGGGGACAGGTTTAGAGTAGGGGGTGACTGAGAGGGACGAGGGGAAGAGGAGACTTACACCTCCTCCATTTTTATGAGTTCTATCATGTCTGATAATACTGTAGTTAGGTGGAGTAAGTTCTGAGTCTTTAATGTGTGGCTTGAGCCATGTTTCTGATATGGAAAGAAAATCAGGTTTGTTATGATAGAGCCAGGCATGAAGTTGTGGGATTTTTATTACATATGCTTTGGGCATTGAGTGCGGTGAAGTGGAGGGGCCTACTAATTGAGTGGGGTAGAGGTGATGGGGAGGGTGAGATGGGAGTGGCAGAAGGGCTGGGATTTGGGTGTATATCTCCGGAGATAAGTATGGAGGTAGTGTGGTGTATGAGGTAAGAGAGATGTTTAAGAAACTTGGTATTGGGTTTGAAGTTGGAGGAGTATGTTGAGTTGGGAGTGGTGTGTATTTGAATAGTGGTTCTGGAGTGGCATAGGAATTTGTAGTTGAAGAGCAAGGAATTGTTGTGGGAGTAGAGGTTAGGGGATATGAAGAATGAGGAGTGAATTACTTGTAAGGGTGGGGAGGTGGTAGAATGGGATGGGGGTGTGTGATTGGTATAAAGAGGTCTGGTGAGATAGTATATGTAGGAAAAGCAGATAGGTAGTAGTAACAGAGTTGTAAAGGTTAATGGTTTAGTGTACATGATGTTTATCAAGAGTAAGTCTTGAAAAGAGTATTATGAGCTATAGTCACATATCCCATGATATATATTCAGAATGCTGAACCATTTTGTCTTCTGTGTTCATGTGCTCTTTACAACATTAAGAAATCCATCATAGTTTCTCTTCTTCCAATATGTTTAGTAGGCTTCTTACCCTCAGCATACAGCACATCATGATGGGGTTACTCCCTGTCACACTATCGCATTACTAGTGAACCTGCCACTCAGTTCTTTCTTTTAATCTCTGTTCTTCTGTTCCTGTACCCAGCTTCAGTTTTTGTATAGGCTAGTTTGCATCTAACCGTATGTTTGTAAAGTTTAGTACATGCTACTTTTACTGCTAAAAGACTCAATAATTTATCTCATTGGATGATAGTGATGTCTTCAGGCATTTCTCTATGATCAACCTAGCGATGCTGCTAGGTGTCTAATATTGCCTGTTTTTATTTACTTTAACAATTGCAAAACCAGGCTGCATATAAGCAATTGAATGATGGCAGTTTTAGAGCTTACATGATAAGCACACAGCTGCATTGATAATTGACCCCCTGTATAATTTTATCTAAAAATTCAAGTAACATACATAACTGCTTAGCCTCTGATGAAAGCTCACAGATGAAGAAAATACTGCTGACAGCATGTGTACAGTTTGAGTGACAAGTGGGGTAGTGTAAGCTGTTAAAAATTACAAAAAATAATATTTACTGTGTTTATTGTGATTTATAAAATCCAGTTTAAAACATAAAATCTAATGACTGCTGCCAACTTTAAGAATTATGTAGAGTTTCCCATCTGCAGTCCTTTAGTGACATTTGTTTCATGAGATATATACATTTGTTTGAAGTTTAAGGATGCAACTTGCTTTTGTCAAAAGTGTCTGGATACAAAACTCAGGAAGTTAGAGTAGAAACTGACACTGTTGAGAAGTTTAACGTGTTACAGTTTCTGTGTGACATTGCCAACCAGTGTTCTAGTATCTTTATATTGGTCACTGTATGAGTTACTGACATAACTGATAATTTTAGTTAGAGCATTAGCTGGAGGGCACATCTACTTGCATTTTGGATAAAGGTAAAGCTGATCACATTATTCTAGGTTGCATAAATAGACTTCTACAGACTGCATTGTTTATCATAGAACAATTTAACCTTTGTTTCCGTATGACTGGCTAGGATATAAATATCCTTTTGCTTTAGCTTTCAGTCTGATTTAACATGTGTGATGGGAATTAGTTTGACTATCAGTCTGTGTTTTATTAATTTGATACCGATTCATGATGTTCTCTTCCCTTATGAGCACTCAATTCAAAATGTAAATAGATTACATTTTAAAAGGGATTTTTAATTAAAAAATGCCTTACTAATGGTGCTTCATTATCTTATTTCTAAGAGCAATCACAGAAGACTTGAAGACCCTAAATGGCCTTTCTGCAAACAAGCATGCTCTTTCTGTTGTCTCCTGGCTAGCAATGCATTAATTTCCTAGGTAACAGCTGATAGAAAGTATTCCAAGGTGCCTTGAAACATCGTGCATCTGATCTGCAATATCTTGCACTGAGGTCCCATATAAAGTTAGATGTGTTCTGCTGGAGTTTATTCTAGTTGTTTTTTTCTGTTTACTTTTTTCTCTGCGCAATCTACTATTAGACAAATAGTGATTGTGTCTGTTTAACTACCTTTCTCCTTCTAACTCCTTACAGATGTTATACTGTCAGGTGACACCACACTCTACATAAGGGATGCTGCCCCACTTCTTTTCCTATTTCACTAGATATTATTTAATTGAGTAATAAAGACATAGAAAATCCAAATGTATGAGTTACTGACATAACTGATATGCAACCTAGAATAATGTGATCAGCTTTACCTTTATCCAAAATGCAAGTAGATGTGCCCTCCAGCTAATGCTCTAACTAAAATTATCAGTTTTTGCATGTATTTACACACTGAAAGAGTGATTGAGCTGCAACTAAACTCTGGTCAGTTAATGGACTACAATTCTGCTGTAAGCCTTGTTGAACTAACATTTTTTCTGCCTGTTCTTTATTTTAGCTAATACACTAAAATGCACTTGTCAAACCCAGTTTTAACAGTATTTGCATTTTTTTCTTTTTCTTTTTCTCTGCATACCCTTATGAGATTTAGTTTTGTGAAAGATTATCTGAATGCAATTGTTTGTTGTTGATGTTTGTCTTTCGGCTTTTCCCGGTAAGGGGTCTCCACAGCGGAACTCTGATCCGCTAATGATTGGCAGTAGATTTTTATGAAATGCCGAGATGCCAGCTCGACGCCCAACCTTCAACGAAGGCACGCCCATTTATGCACGCATGTCTTTCGATCGTTACCCAACCGCAGGGAGGACATGCAAACTCCACACAGAAGGCACTCCCAAGCCCAGCCAAGAATCGAACGGGAGAACCTCTTGCTCTGAGATAACAGTGTTACCACCGTGCCACCACGGCATCCCGTACCACCGATCGCAGGTTCATTAATCTGATCATTCATCATGTACCATGTTAACGTGGTTTTCTTCTGCGTGGCTTGTTTTGCTTTCTCTACTCATTGCTTAGATAGTTTATGTTTGCAGCAGAAGATTTAATTAAATAAAAATTCTGATATTATCAAGATTAAAAATGATAATGAGAATGTTGAGCTTAACTCTATCCCCATTAGTGGTATTCATTCAGAAATTCTGGAAAAAAAAATGACTTTGGGGGCCAAAAAAGGAGCTGCAATTCAGCTCTGCCTTACTAATTACTCTTCACACTATGCAGTTTCTAAAATAAGTTAATTGTAAATGAGTAGCATGAGGGATGATGATGATGATGATAGTGGTGGTGGAGGTGAAGCATCTATCTGGCTAATGGTTTAATAACTTCTCTAGAAAGAAACATCACACTTTTGTTGGAGAAGCATACAATTCACCTTCCTCCTCTGCTAATTCTTTGGAAGGCCTTTTAACGAGATTAGGTTGAATGTTTTTGGAAACAAAGTTTTTCTTAATCAGGACTTTAATTTAGACTGCACAGATCCAATAAAATCAAACAGGGTAGTGTTACTGCATAACCTTACTCAAAATGTGACTGAACCCACCAGGCCGAACATCAATCAAAGTAGTATATTCCTTCTAACTATGATTTTCACAAGCACAGCCCAAAAATGGTACTGAACTGCTACACTTCCTAAGGCTTGTACAAATCTTAGAAAGCCAAGGCCTAATCTATTCCATCTCAGACCGATCCTTTCCTAATTCTAGGGAAATATCTTTGTTACTAGAATTAGAATTAGATTACAGTATACTAACAAGAACCAGATTTTCAGAGAAAATGGCCTAAGAAGACTGAGGCAAAACAAATATGTCTGGTTCAATGAATCCTTTAAAGCACATATGGGGAAAAAGAGATCAGTTATAGCAAAACTGAAAAATAGCACTTGAGGCCAGACAGTTCCACAATAACTTAATATGCAAAAAAGAAAAACAAAAACAATGCAGATGGCATTCAACTGTACCAAGACTGTGAACATCAGAATAGATCAAAGCAGATGCTGCTGGAAAGCCAGTCTCAACTATTCTGGAAGTCTATTAATGAACAGTCGGGAAGTTATCTAATCCCTCCATCTAGGATCATCAGATTCTAGGCTCATTTTTTGTAAAGTTATTGAAAGATCACAGCTTGACTACTGATCTACAGCCTAAGATTAATATGCCTTTTCCTGACTATGCTTCGGCTTTAAAGCCAGCTACTTTCTTTAGACTTTGCCTTCCATTTCACTTTACGGAAATGTCTCCTAATGCTGCTTTCAAGTGTAACTGTGTTGTAAATCAAATTTATTTCATTAATATTCCATTATTTAGAGTACCCTAAAATAATACGGTCTTTACATTTTTTAAGATAGATGAATCAACAAATTAAAACAAACAGCATTGTTATCAATCTCTCTGACTTTGCTCATAATGTAGAGAAAGTAAAGATGTTCTAACTCTTAGCTCATTCCACCTGAAAACACATACATAGATTTATATGCAGCCTAATAGTTAAAGGAAACACTTTATTTTTCAAACTAGAAGAATATTCTGTAATTTTTTCTTATGCTCTTCTGTGTCGTTCATCTTCCAAATATTTTCTCCCACTTTTCCCATTAAAATATAAATGTGTATAAATCACATAGACTGATGAATACTGTAAATAAAATGATTAAATTGTTTCATAATTGTGCAATGACATGTTTATGTAACCCTTATACTTCACTGTTATGTGTTTACTTATTTATTTTTAACTTGATTATGCTAATCGAATGAGTCTAACAGGATGGGTCCAATTTATAGTGGAGACAGGGAAGAAAAGCTTCACACAAACACACTGCAATATACAGAAAATAAAAATGTGATACTTTATTAAATAAAATTACTGGGTATTGGCACTTACTGAACACATTACAAAAGTAAAGCATAGTACAGCGTTAAATTCAGAGACTGTAAAAACACTGGCATATTGGCAACTTCAGCATCAGAGACATGTTGTTCATGATCTGTGGCATGCATTTCAGCATATTTCTCCTTGGTTTGTCACTGTTACTATGATTTAGCCAAGGTGAATATGCACCATCAGCAAAGCATACAAACAAGTAAGTAAACAATGAAAGTAATAAATAGCTAGCTAGACGGATTGATAATGAGAAAGATGGCTAAACATGTAGTCAGGCAGATAGCTAGATTGATAGATAGACTGACAGATTGCACAAATAATCAGTTACATCTACTGCTTATTTTTAAGCCTAAAGTTAACTTTGCTTTACAAAATCACACAAAGGGAGTTTACTCTTGTGAAGAACATGGAAAATTGCTTGAATGCTATGATATGTGAGTGGAGTAAACCATCTCAGTAGTGCTACAGTCTTCAATCATACAAATATTTAAAAGGAGGAATGATTCACTCTGGCTCCCTTCATTTTCATTCAGTGAAAAGTACAAACCCCAAAGGCACAAAACTATTTTTTTTAATTTGAGGCTTGCAAATAATGTCAGGTAATCAAACAATCTTTACCCGGGATATATTCTGAGTAAAGTCATTGCAGCTACTGAATAATTTCATTAGTGAGTAAATGAATGACTTTGTTCAGTAAACTCAAAAATTAGTGTGTAACAGTTTTGAATAATTAAGGTGCTAGAAAATAACAGTCAAGGTTCTAGTTCTTTTCCAGTTCTAGCTAATATATATTCCAGTTATTGTCGATGATCTGTTTAATTTGCCTTGCCTGTTTACCAAACTTTACAATACATGCTCTTTGAAAATTTTGACCATCTTGTACCGTACTAGTATTACTAGCTTCTGTATTTGTCTGTTTATGGGATAGGCCTACACCCAACACCGGTTTATATTTGTTCCCCCATTCCTGAATGATAAACGTGGTAACATCCTGCACTAAATCTTCAGGATATCCTCTATCAATAAATAACTTGCTCAAAAAATACATTTCCTTAAGGAAGTCTTCCTTAACCGTGGTCATCCTAGCCACTCTAATAGATTGTCCTTTAATAATACTTCTCTGAGAGTCTGAAATGGATGGTTACTATTATAGTCAAGGTAGCTGTTACAAAAGGTTTCTTTTCTAAATATTTTAGACTGAAATTTAGTACCATCAGAAAATATATAAGAATCCAAAAAATTAATGCCCACATAATCAAAATTATATGTAAACCTGAGATATGTTGTAGTATTGTTGATGTAGTCAACAAACTGGATGAATTCTTCCTTTTGTCCTTTCCATAAAATAAAGATATCATCCAGGTAAAGGACATATAGTATCATATACTTATGCCAGGGTGAACCAAGCACATGTTCACTCTCCCAATCTAGTAGAACAAGATTGGCATATATGGGGGCACAAGCTGCCCCCATTGCCACACCATTATTCTGCTTGTAGTATTCCCCATCAAAGTATATGAAATTATTGTCCAATACAATACTAATGAACTCATGTATTAATTCTTTCTTATCTTCCCCCAAGTGACTGTAGGTATTGACACTCTTCATAAACCTTTTAATTCCATCCTCCTTAGGTATACATGAAAATAAGTCCTTAATATCTACTGTTGCAAAAAGTAATTTTGAATTCCATATATCATGTGTAAACTTCCCAAGGAATTCCCACAAATCTTTAATAATATGTTTTATGTTCTTATATATATTCTTTAACCACTGATCAATAACCTTCCCATACGGAAAAGTTTTACTATAAGTTCCTGCAATTATTGGTCTGAGTGGAGGGTCAATAATATCTTTATGCACTTTAGGTATGCCATTAATAGTGGCAAGTAAAGGATATTGTACTTTTAAAAAATCATACAATTCCTGTTCTATTCTTTCATCCAAAAGATACTCTTCTAGATACAGGTCTATACGCCTATGTGCAATATTAACCTGATTCAATGATGATCTTTCATACTGCTCAGTATTGTTCAAAATATCAAATATTTTTTCATTATATCTAGATGTTTCTATTAATACTACTCCACCCCCTTTATCAGGTACCAATATTTTAATATTTGCAGCTTGTAGTTCTTCAAGTATCTTGTCAAGCTTGTTATTCCAATAAGAAGAATTTCCTTCCTTATAGCATTTATTCTTAAGCTGGTATATTTGTTTACTTATAACTTTCTCAAACGTTGCTATGGTATTGTGCATAGGGGGAATAAATTTACTTTTTTTCTTTAACCCACTAGGTGCAGTATGTAAACTTGATTTATCCTGAAAAAATAAGCTTAAATTTAATTTTCTGGTATATAATTTAAGTTCCACTAACGCATCAACAAAATCAAATTTGCCCTTTGGTATATATTTCATGCCCTTGGAAAATACTAAAAAGTGCTCCTCATTGATCATAACAGGTGTATAGTTATATATTTTAAAATCTTTCCACGTATTAATCACACCATGTCTAATTATTTCATGTGCTTCATCACCATGTTCTATTTCATTGCACCCTACTTTTTCCAATAGTTGTTCCCCCTGAACCTCCTCTGGTTCATGTTGCTTCTGTAATTTCCCCTGTTCTGAAATCCTCCTATAAAAATCATTACCATACCCCCTTTCTTCATGTGTATCCTGCCTACCTGTATGAAATTTTGTTCGTCTATTCTGTTCATTGTCAGTTCTAATATTCCACCTATAAGCTTTGAAATTGGCATACTGATTGGTATCACGAATGAATTTCTTACACTTTGTCAAAAATTCTTTTACAGTTGTTTTCAGCATATGTATATTGTTTATTATACAACTGTTCCCATTGAGGGAATATTAAATCCTGTGTAATATCTGTATTCATTCTTTCAACTTCCTGCAATAAATTACTAATCTTGTTGTCATTACACACAATAATGAACTCCATAAATTGAGTTCCAAAATTATCAAACATTTTATTACATGCTTCAATATTTTCGTCATTCAACTCCACTCCTATGGGCTGCTTAAAAAAGCGTAAACCCATAGGGACAATACCACTGGTAATGCATTTACGCAAATATAAATTATCTAACTGTAAACCTTTTATTTGTGTAAGTTTTTTACCAAAATTGTAAATCACATCCTTTAAACTGGGGTTGGACTCCCGAGGTTGTCCCCCCCTAACATTTTGTTTGTTTGTAGTTTCAAACTCAAAAGTTAATTTTAAAAAATTGTCAATATTGTCAGAATGGGACATACCCACTTTATTATCTTCCTTACGTGGTTTGTATGTGTCCCCAGAGTCTTTATGTTTGTTAGTCCCCTCCATTCCACTAGCGACTGTAGAGTAAGTCCGATTTGGCGGTATTCTTTTCGGTTTAGCACCAGAAAATAAAAAAAAGTCCTCCGATGTATTCGTCTCTTTGTTCGACCCAGAAAACTGACTTCCTTCATGTTCAGCACTCCTTTTGTCCGGTCTACGCCCTGAGTGAAGAGATGGCAATCCTTCAAACACTCGCTGGCCATTAGGTATATCATCCGAGCTGTCGTCCTCAACTGCCGAGCGTGGTGACATCATCACATCGAGCCCCGTAATGGAATTGCCCACGGGATGCTGCGTATAGGTTGGCGTCATAAGTTCTAGCAGTCTGGTAATCTCTCCCTTAATAATTACCAGCTCCGAATGGATTTTATTATTTATATAATTAAGTTATGTGGAATTATTTTGGTTAGGAATATATGAATGTATTTTGAGATATACCTGTGACTTTAAGCTAATTGCATATTCAATTAATTGATTGTGTGATTTTGGCGGTTATTTTTGTATATATAGGTTATTGCAAGGTGAAATTAGTGTTCTGATGAAGTCTATGATTGTGTAGATGAAAGCGCTAAACCAGTAGTTATTTCATGTGGTTGAATAAAAGAAGTTGAATATTGGATCGTGACTGCTTTACTAGAACTTTATTGTGCTTGTTGGATTATTGATTTGCTGTGAGTTCTAGTTTTGGTTACTTTAAGTTGTCGGAGGTCATGGATTCCATGGGTGAGATGTCAGCTAGTTCATCACCGGTCAGATGTGAAGAAG
This sequence comes from Protopterus annectens, assembly GCF_019279795.1. Lineage (NCBI taxonomy): Eukaryota > Metazoa > Chordata > Ceratodontiformes > Protopteridae > Protopterus > Protopterus annectens. Next base: position 1,505,599,294 of record NC_056725.1, read on the forward strand.
TGGAAAAGAATACCGCCAAATCGGACTTACTCTACAGTCGCTAGTAGAATGGAGGGGACTAACAAACATAAAGACTCTGGGGACACATACAAACCACGTAAGGAAGATAATAAAGTGGGTATGTCCCATTCTAACAATATTGACAATTTTTTAAAATTAACTTTTGAGTTTGAAACCACAAATGTTAGGGGGGGACAACCTCGGGAGTCCAACCCCAGTTTAAAGGATGTGATTTACAATTTTGGTAAAAAACTTACACAAATAAAAGGTTTACAGTTAGATAATTTATATTTGCGTAAATGCATTAACAGTGGCATTGTCCCTATGGGTCTACGCTTTTTCAAGCAGCCCATAGGAGTGGAGTTGAATGATGAAAATATTCAAGCATGTAACAAAATGTTTGATAGTTTTGGAACTCAATTTATGGAGTTTATTATTGTGTGCAATGATAACAAGATTAGTAATTTATTGCAGGAGGTTGAAAGGATGAATACAGATATTACTCAGGATTTAATTTTCCCTCAGTGGGAACAGTTGTACAACAAACAATATAAATATGCTGAAAACAACTGTAAAAGAATTTTTGATAGAAAGTGTAAGAAATTTATTCGGGATACTAACCAGTATGCTAATTTTAAAGCTTATAGGTGGAACATTAAAACTGACAATGAACAGAATAGACGAACAAAATTCCATACAGGTAGGCAGGATACATATGAAGAAAGGGGGTATGGCAATGATTTTTTATAGGAGGATTTCGAGAACAGGGGGAATTACAGAAGGGATATGAATCAGAGGAAGTTCAGGGGGAACAATTATTGGAAAAAGTAGGGTGCAATGAAATAGAACATGGTGATGAAGCACAAGGAATAATAAGAGATGGTGTGATTAATACGTGGAAAGATTTTAAAATATATAACTATACACCTGTTATGATCAATGAGGAGCACTTTTTAGTATTTTCCAAGGGCATGAAATATATACCAAAGGGCAAATTTGATTTTGTTGATGCGTTAGTGGAACTTAAATTATATACCAGAAAATTAAATTTAAGCTTATTTTTTCAGGATAAATCAAGTTTACATACTGCACCTAGTGGGTTAAAGAAAAAAAGTAAATGTATTCCCCCTATGCACAATACCATAGCAACGTTTGAGAAAGTTATAAGTAAACAAATATACCAGCTTAAGAATAAATGCTATAAGGATGGGTCCAATTTGTAGTGGAGACAGGGAAGAAAAGCTTCACACAAACACACTGCAATATACAGAAAATAAAAATGTGATACATTTTTAAATAAAATTACTGGGTATTGGCACTTACTGAACACATTACAAAAGTAAAGCATAGTACAGCGTTAAATTCAGAGACTGTAAAAACATTGGCATATTGGCAACTTCAGCATCAGAGACATGCTGTTCATGATCTGTGGCATGCATTTCAGCATATTTCTCCAGTTTGTCACTGTTACTATGATTTAGCCAAGGTGAATATGCACCATCAGCAAAGCATACAAACAAGTAAGTAAACAATGAAAGTAATAAATAGCTAGCTAGACGGATTGATAATGAGAAAGATGGCTAAACATGTAGTCAGGCAGATAGCTAGATTGATAGGCAGACAAACAGATAGATAGACTGACAGATTGCACAAATAATCAGTTACATCTATTGCTTATTTTTAAGCCTAAAGTTAACTTTGCTTTACAAAATCACACAAAGGGAGTTTACTCTTGTGAAGAACATGGAAAATTGCTTGAATGCTATGATATGTGAGTGGAGTAAACCATCTCGGTAGTGCTACAGTCTTCAATCATACAAATATTTAAAAGGAGGAATGATTCACACTGGCTCCCTTCATTTTCATTCAGTGAAAAGTACAAACCCCAAAGGCACAAAACTATTTTTTTTAATTTGAGGCTTGCAAATAATGTCAGGTAATCAAACAATCTTTACCTGGGATATATTCTGAGTAAAGTCATTGCAGCTACTGAATAATTTCATTAGTGAGTAAATGAATGACTTTGTTCAGTAAACTCAAAAATTAATGTGTAACAGTTTTGGATAATTAAGGTGCTAGAAAATAACAGTCAATGTTCTAGTTCTTTTCCAGTTCTAGCTAACATATACTCTATGTAAACTCCTGCATCATCTAAACCAGGGAGTTTAAACAGTATAACATATTTGTTTTATACCAGAAGGATTCATACACCTGTGAGATTTTATTTTTAATATGGCTGAATTTGTTCTATGATAAATTCTAATCTGGAAGCAAATACATACAGATTCTGGGATACCACCAGTGACAGATAGGTCAACAGCTTATATGTCAGTTGGAGAAATGTGCAGTTTAGTATATCATTCATAACAACTCCTTCAATTGTACAATTTTATAGCATCTCTGAAGTGTAAAAATAATGTGGGTAGAGGCACTAAGATGTATAAAAGTGCTGATTATAACAGGATATTGTCTTGTTCAATGATGAATCTACTCAACACAAAATTGGTATATAGATCCATAGGTCCATAGGCAAGTACTAGGCTATCTGTCCTTGCAGTGCCCTAATCCATGAGCTACAGAGCTGTGCCAAAGTGATTACCTAAAGATGGGAAAGGCATGATTTGTCCTTTTAAACTGTAAAAGTCACCAGAAGAGTTGCCTGAAGATTTTCTTTTATTTTTGAAAAGCAGTTTTTAGAGTCCAGAAAATGGAGTTAAACCAATGTCTAAAACTATATGGTGCTTTACTTTATGATGTTTGGCAATTTGCTGAAAAAAGGGTACACAGCCAAGAATTCGTACCTATTCTGGTCAATAGTATGCATCTGAACAGAAGGAGAACCAGGGTCTTTGGAGGTAAATCTATGCTATTTAGCTACCAAAGGGTAGACAGAGAGAAAAGGTATCAGGAAGTCTTGGATTGTCCCATTAAGGCTTCATAGTGACAAAAACCTAGGCTCAAAGTGTTGGAACACAGCTAGAAGAAGATCAGAAATAAACAGAAGAAACTTCAAAGGCAATATTCCCACTAAGTAAAAAGGCAGATAAACCAATGGAAAGTAGAAGGTTATGAGTTTTACTGTTTATGTTATTAGCAAAACAATGTCTAAACTAGTGGCCTCCATAGATGAGCAATGCATTTATTTTGTAAACAATAACAAGAAGATTGTGCACAAAAGACCAATAGATACATGCCAAGGAATATAACACAGTCAACCAGTACAGGTGGGTAAGCCTAGGATTTTTTTTTTTACAAACATTACTAGAAAAGCTCATCAGACTCTGCTATACTTTGCTGTGAAGGAAAGGTTAGTTCGCTTTTTATTTGTTGTATTTTGTATTAGTTTATTGCCTTTTTATATTTTGAATATTGTGATTTGTTTTCTTTACACTGTGTTTTACTTGTATTCTACTTTTAACTGCATATTAAAAGTTCAAAAGAGACCACAGCTCTATCTCTTTTCAGTCAGGCAGAAATTAGAACTGATCAATTAAGGACTCACACATAAGATAGAACAGGTCACTTAAGGCTAATCATTTGTGAACTGAGGGGGTGGAGCTAGAAACTACACCTTCTATTTAAGGGGTAAATAAAACATTTCAGAGCTTTTTTAGAAAGGCTCACCCTCTGCTACACTTTGCTGTGAAGGAAAGGTTAGTTTGCTTTTTATTTGCTGTATTTTTTATTACTTTATTGCCTTTTTATATTTTAAATACTGTGATTTGTTTTCTTTACCTTGTGTTTTACTTGCATTCTGCTTTTAACTGCATATTAAAACTTCAAAAGAGACCACAGCTCTGTCTCTTGTGAGTCAGGCTGAAATTAAAACTAATCAATTAAGGACTCTTACATAAGAAAGAAGAGGTCACTTAAGGTTAATCATTTGTGAACTGAGAGGGTAGAGCTAGGAACTAAACCTTCTATTTAAGGAGTTCATAGGTTCATAGGTTAGTACTAGGCTAACTGCCCTTGCGAGCCATTTTAAGCCTAGCAAATTATCCCTTGTGAGACTCAAACCCTGCACCTTGGGTTTGTAAGTCAAACACCTTAACCATTAGTCCACACTCCTAACCCAATCTTTTTTGTAAAATAAAACATTTCAGAGCTTTACTAGAAAAGCTCACCAGACTGCTACACTTTGCTGTGAAGGAAAGGTTAGTTTGCTTTTTATTTGTTTTATTTTGTATTACTTTATTGCCTTTTTATATTTTGAATACTATGATTTGTTTTCTTTACCTTGTGTTTTACTTGTATAATGCATATTAAAACTTCAAAAGAGACCACAGCTCTGTCTCTTGTGAGTCAGGCAGAATTTTTTTCCCACCCACTTACCCGCTTGCTGTTGTGTTCTTAAATATCACTGTCTTTCTAGTTGCCTGTCTCTTATGTTACTTTGACCATACATTTCATTTCCTCTCTGCTTTCACTGCCTTGTGTGAGTAAGCACAAAATTAACATTTTGTGAAATCACTCCCCTTCAACTATTTAAATTTATTGGCAATCCTGCTGTATTCCATAGTACCAGAATACATAAGTGACCACCCCCTTTCAATCTATCTTGCTGTTTTAAAAATAGTGACTCTCCAGTAAAACTTAACTTTTTAGACTGGTAAAACTTTAGTTACCTACTTTCACATCTAACTTATGTAGTGCACACTGCAGTGTTTAGGATAAACCATTTTTTTTTCATCTTACCTTTAAGCATCTCTGTGACTAGCACTTGCTCTAATACCTGCTGGAAGCACTAGGAAGCCTTAAACTGATACAAGCACTCAGCACTCCTTGTTAACAAGGAGAAATTAATCATAGGCACTAAACAGCCTATAATTGCACATTACCTTGCTAAGGCAAGGGAAAACTGCTCCTGTACTTTATAAAAAAAACACCAAACCAGGCATGTCCAAGGGTCAGCTACTGGTGATTTCTCCTGTCCACCTGGTGAACCTGGGCATACTGGGGAAATGTAGCAATTGCCTCATGTACATAGACAACCCTCTCCTCCTATCACCCAATGCTACAACTTGTGAGAGATGAACTTACATAGTCAAAATGGAAGCAAAGCTCTCTCCACCCAAGATTGTGCTAGACAGTCAAAGGGAAAGCAACATATAGCCCTTCTAAACCCACACCACCAACACCCATACATAGCAACATTAAATCCACATATGTGGAAGCCCTTAACTGTAACCTGCCCAAGCAACAAGGACCTCCTAAGCTGAAATGCAAACAAACACCAACCACAACCAAAGTGTTACATAGCTCACAACACGTGTGCCACCCAGCAACAGCCCCTAAGGCAAGACAACATACCTAACACTTTAGTCATTATTGACTCTATAGTCAGGCATGCTGATGTCCCACTCACCAGGCTGAACAAGGAGAAAATTACAGTCAGCTGCTTGTTGGGTGCCAGGATCCACCACATAATGCATGGACTCAAGTCATTCCACAACAAGGACAAATATGACTCTGTCATTGTCCATGTTGTGGTGAATGATTTGAGATGTACCTCCCTGGACAACATGAAAAGAGACATGGAAGAGCTCTCGGATCATGTGACCCAGGCAGGTATGACCCTAGCCCTGAGTAGCATCCTGCCTTCACCCAGAATGATACCACAATATAAGGACAAAATTATTTACTTCAACAATTGGCTAAGCTTCTTGTGTCATTCAAAGGGGATCCAGTATCTCTCTGCCTGGGATGAGATGATCGACAGACCACGATGCTTTGCATGAGATGGTCTGCATCTGTCACCCCTTGGATTCAGGTTACTGGCTAAGGCTCTTGCCACCCCTATAGTGCCTTTTTTAGGCAAAGTTCAAAGGACAAAACCACCACCTTAAAAGGTACAAGCATGCAAATTTGAAGGGATTGCTACTCAATGCCAGAGGTCTAAATCTCAAAATGCACTCTCTCGAGGCACTCCTAAAAATGGAGAACATCGATATCTGTGCAGTAACTGAGATCTGATTCAAGGCTCCAGAGAGCACTCCTACAATACCAGGCTACAACTCTTACCACACCTTTCGGCCACCAAACCAGGAACAAAACACTAAAGGTGGAGGAGTGTCCATATTCATCAAGGATATTCACACCACCAGGCTAGTTGCCCAACACAATGTGTATGAAATTCTCTAGGTGCAACTAACACTAAGTAACACTGCAATCCAAATTGTAGCTTGCTTCAGATTCTGCACCATGCCCCAAGATTCTCACTACACCTTTCTAAACATACTGGAAGATATTAAGATACAGTCAAACACCCTAATACTGGGTGATTTTAACTATCATGCCATTAACTGGGAAAACTACTTGTGTACCAACATCTTTGCCCAACAGTTCTTGGAATTCATAAATTCCAATGCCCTGGATAAACTAATCCATAGTCCCACCAGGGGTTCCAATATTCTAGACCTGGTCATTACCAACATGGGAAATCAATGCTCCACACCTATGGTCACCCCCTCATTGGTCAGGTCTTACCATAAGCTTATCACCCTTAACATCCACATCCCACCCCCACCCCCCAGTAAGGAAACCTCCATAAAAAACTTCTCCAAAGCCATCTTCATGCTACTCAAGTCAGAAGTGACAAACTTCGTGACACCCATGCAGACGGGAACTGAAAGTTTGACTGCTGAATCCTACACTAAGGCACTGTACGAGCACATCCACTCATGCATGAATTGTGCCATCCCAAACAGAACCAAGATGCTCTCCTCCAAAAAAGGAAGCCAAAATGGTGGTCCCCTGCCATAAACAAACTTTACAAAAAAAAAAGGAAGAAACTGTTGCAGAAAAGAGTAATATCCCAGGATGCAAAAAACTCCCTTACCAGCTTCAGTAAAAAGCTGAGATCCCTCATAAAATCCTCCAAAGCTAGTTATGAAAATAAAATTGCTAAAGATTCCAAAGACAGTCATAAGGCATTCTATAACTATGTCAAGAATCTAAATGGCAATGCTCATATCTGCTCTGAGCTACAACAGAATGGCATTAAATATACTGATTCCAAGGATATTGCCAATATCCTGGCATATCAATTCAGTGCCAACTTCACCCCCCTCTCACCCCCTAAATGGACCATCTCAATACCAGAAGATTGCCCAATTCTGGTAATAATGGCCACACAGGAAAAAATGCACTCTCCAAAGCTAAGAATACAGCATCCATGGGACTAGATGACATCCCGGGCTGTGTATTACACAAACTACAAAATGAACTGGCACTTCACCTAAGTGTCATGTTTAATCATAGCCTCACCTCAGACTTCTTGCCCACTAAGTGGCACACAGCTATAGTTATCCCACTCCACAAGGGGAGATCCACCTTGGATCCCGGGAAATACCGCCCCATCAGTCTGACAAGCCTGATCTGCAAGGTCATGGAAAGTATTATCATGGAACGTATAAACAAAGACATTGGCAACTTTCAAACACTGGACCCCACCCAGTTTGGGTTTGTGAAGGGCCGATCCTGTCTCCTGAACTTGATTGAGTATTTTGATTCAGTCTCTAGAACCATGGACAAGAGTAAGGCAGTCCACACAGCCTATCTGGACCTCGCCAAGGCCTTTGACACCATCCCCCACTCTGGAATCATAGATATACTTACTAAGCTGTGCATTAATCCCTACATCACTCAATGGGTTGCCAACTGGCTTACTGACAGAAGCCACACTGTAAAAGTAGTTGACTCCAAATCTAGCTCCAGACGAGTGACAAGTGGAGTACCTCAGGGTTCAATCCTGAGACCACTCTTGTTTGGCATCTACTTCTCTGAAGTACAGGCCAACTCTATGGGACTCTGGCTAACAAAGTTCACAGATGACTGCAAACTGGGAGCCATTATTGAATCCCCACATGATGTGGATACTCTACAAAAGGGCCTTACAGAAACAGATGCTTGGTGCCAGAGCCATGAGCTCAAAGAAATGTATAGTTATCCCCTTTGGGAAAAAAACATGTACCTGTGAATTACCACATAGATGGCAGTACACTAAACACCGAATGTGTGATAAGTGACTTAGGGACACAGGTGGACAGTGGTTTCACCTTCAATAACCACATCGCCACAACAGTCAGGAAATCCTTCTATGTGGCACACCTCATCACTAAGGGCTTTTTATCCAGAAAAAAGGAGATCATTGTCCCACTGTACTCATTCCTCATTGGACCCATTATAGAATACAACACCCCATTTGGTATGTACCTCTATAGGCATCTGCAACAACTAGAAATTCCACAGAAATACCACACTAAAAGAATCACAGGCCTAAAGCAGATGCCCTATGCTGACCGCCTTAAAAAACTCCAGCTATACTCTGTTGCATATCGTCTACCCAGAGGCGATCTCTGCTTAACATGCAAGGCCGTGTCAAACCCAGAGCTGTTGGACATGCTCCACTTAAAGAAACCCCAATCCCTCAGAGCCACACGCTCCAGGGATCTAATCCTTGTCATCAAAATAAACAAAACATGCTGGAGGGATAGGTTCCTGATTCAGAGTCTCCCCAAACTCTGGAATAGACTGCCCATACATGTCAAGCAGAGCGCCTCGTTGGCCCTCTTCAAAAGGAACCGTGATGACTGGATGGGAGAAAGGAAACTCACCTTAGGGATCACGTCAGTTGCCCTGCTAGACAGGGGTCCAGGGAATTAAATAGTGTGGGAAGAAATAGCCAGGGAATTGTTATGGCTAGGCTTGCATAGGCCCTAAGTCCGATAGCGTAGTACCAACCTTTGAACTATGAACCTATGAAAAAGAGCCAGGTTAGAGTTGAGTCAAGAATCTGCCTTGGTTCTTAGATCCCATTAAGAGAGAGGCCAGAGCACACAATGAAAAATGGAAAAACATGTAATAAATGTGACACATTCTATATTTCTTAAATATATGTTAACAAATCTACAACCCATTCCCAGACCTATCTCTAAACTGTACAGATTTTAGCAGAATGTCCAAATGTTTGCCTTGTATTTTTGGTCCGTTTTTCATAAAAGTGTGGTTTTCTGGAAAATTACTGGCAAATCATTAAAGACTGAAGTTAGGGAATAATGACAGACATTTGAGTTTCAGACTTTATGCTCTTCAGAAGATTCATGCTAATGCAAAACCTGTTATTCTATTAACTAAGTTTGTAAGTGCAATGTTTAAAATTGTCCCTATTTTTAGGCCTTTGTCCCTCTTTTATTTATGGCTTTGTCCAGATTTCTTGCTCTAAGAGGTTTGGAGGTATGATTCAGGGTACCAAATAGTGTATTTCCTTACCTGTTCATGCATGTATTATTCTATCAGACCCAGCACCATACATATACAGCAATGATTTGAAGGTACAACTGCTTATTTGAGTGATGCAGCTAATTTAGCAGCCGCCGAAGTTTGAGCTTCTTGCTGGTTTACTTAGTAATGCAGTAAAATAAAAGTTAATTGAAAGAAACGCTGCATGACCTTAATTCAATTAATTTTTAATTAATGCTATGCATAAGCAGTAGCACAGGAGATCATTATTTAGCTGAGAATTAATAGTTTTCTGGCTCTAGTTAGTAGCAGGAGTTTGCTGCAGACAGAGTGAGATTCCTGTTTGACAGTAATAGTATTTGAGATTTGTTGGGGATGTAGTTACAGGAAAAGTTCTTCAAAAAGTACTTTATAGTATAAAAACTACTGTACATAGCATCAGTTATAAAGTTTGTACCAGATGCACATAAAATATTTTTTTTTCATTGGAAATATTTTAATTCAGAATGACAGAAGAAAAACATTCTTCAACAGCTTGTAAGGAATATTAACTTGACATATTTTGAATGGCAGGAGTTGAAATGAGAGTATCAGAAAGGACTGCATTTGTTGGTCCTTTGTCATTAGCGACTTTCTCTCACTACCACTTAAAACAGTCTTGCACACTGAATGTTATTAAACTATAGCACACTAGCATGTAGTATGCAAAATCATTTGCCATTTTATTGTTCTGACATGATCTTAGATTGAATTAACCAGTAAGCTGCAATAAAAAATGGTATTTTACATCATTCACTTTTCAACACTTGAGAAATGGACCACGTAGCAAACTGTAATATATTGCGTTGATTCTTGAAACAGATCAGTTTGCTGTACCTTAGAGATAATGTATAATTGAACACAATACACTATTGTTACAGTCATGCTTCACAATGTGCTGTACAAATGAATGTAAAATGTCATTCAACCACATAGTGTGTACTGAACTTCTTATTACATCCTAAGATCTAATAAACAGCTCTTGTCTATAGGTGCTATACTGATGTTTAAGCAGGAAAACTAAACAATTGTTAAGTGATGCTTGACCCACCACAGATTCAGCCCTACGGTTTAGATGTTTGACAGTACAGATTTTAAGCCTGCAGTCCATTGTATGTGTATTTTAAATAATGGTAGTAACCACATTTGGTGACTACTGCACATCTTTGTATAGGTTCATAGGTACATACAAGACAACCAGTCTGCAGACCACTGCAGGTCTAGCCAATAACACATTTTCAATGGTTCCCACTAGCCTTGCGGAGTACAATGCAGGAGACTCCACTGGAAATTCTGAAGTTGCTCATCTAGTTATCTAGATTTACCTTGGTGCTACTCAGCTTGGCATGTAATAGATGTGTTGGGATATGAATCAATCATGCAGTGTGTGTTATTTATCTGTTGATGAAGCTTTAGTTGCTTTAACCTGGTATTTTGCTCGTTGAAGAAATAGAAGATCAAAGAGGGTCAGATCCTTCATGGCTCAAAAGACTATATACTGTTCCCCAGAGGGGTCTATAAGGATCTGAGTACAGAAAGAGGGCCACCACTCTGTCCTGATAATAAGATTTTTGATGCCACTGATTGTTTTAATTTGGAACCTCTGAGGTCTATCAAGTGGAGGAGTATGTTTAGACAAACACATGCCGAAAGGGAAATTATATTCAATAATGGGTCTGATGATATATGAGTAAAGGAGAACTAAGAATTTTGTGGATCTAGTCCAGATGCCTTTGGATATTAGAGAAGTCTGATACACAGCTTTCCTAACTACTGTGGAGACATGATGGTCAAACGATTAGGAATTATCAACAAGATTGCCTACATCTCTGATTCCAAATTCAGATTGGTGGGATATATCACCTATATGGTACAGGAAATTGTTTTGTTTGCCCAAATTAATTATACTGCATTTTCTTCAATTAAACTTGAGGTCATTGCCCTTTTACCATTTATTATCATTTTATAACCAATGCTGGAGCAATTGTCTAATCACATCAGTCAAAGATTGAATACAAGCTCCCAATTTACAGTCCCCTGCAAACATAGATAAGCAGGTGATTAAGCCTAAAGGTCTGAGTAATAGATGCCAAATAGGAGAAGGCCCAAAAGTGAGCCCTGAGGAATACCACTGCTAACCTCTTTTGCTTTCAAAAATGGCACCAGTAGCTCTAATCACCTGGATTCTGTTATATAACCAGTTAGCCATCTGTTATACAACATAAGGGTTAATATTCCGATTTACAAAATTGTCAATACATTTGATGACTGTTAACATGTCAGCGTGATAAGCTTTTAAACTTGCTCATTTGTTTCTGAAAATATCTCTAGTTGTGTTGTAAAGTTTAAAGTTGTTCACTAGGCACAGAAGGTGTAGTCCCTCACACATTAGGCTCCATTCAAGTTTGCTGAGAATTTTGTCACTTACATAATAGCCTGCGTTGACATCTGACCTCAAAATTGCAGGAGCTCTGCCACAGGACCCCACTTCTACAAGTTTACTGAGAATTTTCTCAGTGATCTTCTCTCAATCTATATGGCATACATATCACACATCCAGTTAAACAGCATGTTTATAAAATAACATGCAACCTTTCCAAGTTAACCCAGAAATGTTCATTACTACACTGTCATCTGTTAACTGTAACTTCCTAAAGATCCTCCCCTTACATGATACTGTAAATGATTTCAATACAACTTTTCTAAATAACCTAAATAGCCTTGCACCTGCTAGAAGGAAGAGAGTAAAAATAAATAATACAGTTTGCTATCCAAAAAGAGTATAATGCTAATGCAGGATAGATAAAAATCATGGAAAGAATGGAAAAATATAAAACACTGCAATATCTTGAAAATTTCAGAATATTTTGCAATCTTACTAAAAAGCAAATAAATGAAGACATAGAAACTATAGTATAGCCACTTACAGAATGATACTAAATATAACCCTTAAAGGTTTTGGACATCCTTTAAAGAAAACTTACATCCCAGCCAAAAATTAAACCCAAACCCCTCTCCTGAGAACTCACCACTCAAAAATGCAATACAGTTCAACTCTTATTTTGTAGATACTGTCTCTAACCAAGGATTCTTCTGTCCAACAACCACATATCACCACCTTCTCTTTCACATTTAAACCTGTGCCCACATCCTGTATAAAACTACTCAAACTTAAACCATGTTCTTCTTCAGCTGATAACCTTCAAAGCGAGCAACTAAAAACAGCAGCCAAAAGCACTACCTATTCTCTCTCAATCCTTATAAATAGTTCAATCCAGGAATCCCACTTTGCCTCTCACTGGAAAAAGTCACACATTATCCCTCTGCACAAAGGAGGAAATTCAACAGAAATTAATAAACTTTAGACCTAGAGCAATCTTATCTCCCCTTGCCAAAATACTTGAAAATGTATTTAAAAACAATTGCTAGACTATCTCCTGCAGGAGGGACTCCTATCCCCTGCACAACATGGCTTCTGTCCTTCCCATAATACTAGCACTGTCTGCCTAACCTATACAGATACTACCAGTAAAGCTAGAGATAATGGCAAACTAGTCTCTTCCTTATTTCTAGACTTGTCTAAAGCCTTCAACACAGTTTGTCACAGCAAACATCTACTTGAAATTTCCTCACTAGGTCTCTCAGTCCACTCTTCTGAGTTTCAAAAGCTACCTGTCCAGTAGGTATCAGCCAGTAAAATGGCACTGCATGCTCTCTCCTTACATCCCAGTCACCACCAGTGAACCACAAGGCTCTATCCTTGGTGCACTCCTGTTCAACTTTCTCACTAACACCCTCTACACATCCACACAACAAGCCACCCTAAGACACTACATGGATGACTCTACTCTAATTTGCACATCTGACAACATGGTACACCTCAAAAAAATTACTCGGGAAGCTTTAACAGCCACTGAAACATGGCTTCATAATTCACAACTCATGCCCAACCGAAAAAAGACCAACTACTACGTTTTTCTCCAAATCCCTCTCTAATGAAAAAAATAAATTTAAAGTGCTCTCTCGATAATACAACCCCCAAAGTTACTTCTCATAGCAAATTATTAGGACTGTTAGTGGGTGATACTCTTACATTCGACCTGCATATACAACATTACATAAGAAAAACTCATTAAAAATAGGGATGCTTTACAGAGCCAAAAACTTTCTCACTGACACAACTAAGACTACACTTGCCACTACTTATCTTCTCCCTACACTTCTTTATGGTGTTTCCATCCTCACTAACCTCCAGGCTTCACAAAAATTAAAACTTGAACAATGCTATAAAAAAGTTGCTAAATTTGCAGTAAATACTCCTGTATAGTTGGTTAGAAATACCTCATCATCTAACATATTTATTTATTTTTATTTATTTCACATACATTTGTTGAACGAGGTGGTCTGACTGGGTCTACAGAACCCGTTTTCAGCAAAGGCCTGGGGAGGACAGCTCCACATACAGTACAATATAATTACAGTATAATCCAATACAATATAAATGACATTAGAAATACTGTAGAAAAATAAGTTGAAAGAACATAAACTATGTTACAAGGTATTACAATATATACTACACACCTAGACAATTCGATAGAGTTAAAACATTATAAACATCATATACATAGCCTATGAGTAGATACTGTCCAAAACTAGTATATAGGTAGTGCAGTGTATGACATTGATTGTTATAGTACATGAAAACATAGAATGTTAATTTCAGTTAGAAAAATAATCGTCAGAAAGTTAGCGATGCAGAAAGAGAGTGAGAGAGTTAAGAAGAGTAGAGGCATTATAGTCTGAGCCGTAGCTTAAGGATATGGTATAGAAACAGAGAAGAAGTTAGGAGAGCCTTAGGATCTTACAGATTATGAGTGAGTGAAATGTGACAAAAGATGAGGATGACCAAATGTTGAAGAAGAGGAAGAGCTGAGCATTAGGTAGGGTTTATGCAAGAGCATATACTGCAGTGGTGGTGCTGTGGTAGCGTTGTCACCTCACAGTAAGACATTGTCCTGTTCGATTCTCAGCTAGAGCGTCTTCTGTGTGGAGACATGCGTGAATGGACATACCTTTGCTGAAGGTTGTGTGTCAGGGCCGGCAACTTGGCACGTAAAAATCTACTGCCAGTCATTAGCGGACCGAAGTTCCACTGTGGCGACCCCTAACCGGGAAAAGCCAAAAGACACAACAACAATAACAGCCAAGTATTTTAGATGATTTTTTAAAGAGGCTTCAAAATGGGTTAGGCCAGGCATAGATCTGGTAGCTAGAAGTAATGAATTCCATAGTATAGAGACAGAGTATGAATACAGAGAGTGACCTTGTTTTCTTGTAGGTTTTGAGATAGCTAAGAGATTTTTGTCTTTTGATTATAGGAATTGATTTGATGTGTAAGATGGGACTTGACTGGCTAGTGGTGGGCAGGCAGTAGGCTTGAAAATAAGGTTGTGCAAGGTAGATACTGAATAAAGGCAAGTTTGTTGGGGGGTTCAAGCCAGTTTAATTCTAGGAATGGTTTACAATGGTGTGTGTGATATTTAGGGTTTGTGGCAAGGTTTGCAACTTTGTTGCATCACTGTTCCATGTGGCTTAGGGTAGAAGTTTATAAGTTAGTTAGGATAGGGGCACCATAAAGAAGGGAGGGAAGTAAAAATGTTTTTGCAAGGGTAGTTTTGGTTGCTGCAGCAAATAAATATTTGTTTTTATATGAGTCCCAGTTCTTGATAATATTTCTTTACATTTTGCGTTATATGGGGGTCAAATGAAAGTTTACTGTCACTGATAACTCCTAGAAGTTTGGTTTCTTGCACTATTTTTATGACAGTGTTGTCAGATGGAAGGATTTTGAAATGATCAATGACAGGGGAGGTGTTTTTGGGGAGAAAGAGTACTAGTTTAGTCTTCTTTGGATTAAGAAAGAGTTGGGCATTTCTTAGCCAGGATTCAACTGCAGTAAAGGACTGTTGAGTTTTTAAAAGTAGTTCTGGTATTGATCGAGTGGTACAAGTTATGGTGGAATCATCAGCGTATTGAATGAGGGTCCCAGGGTGAGAAGCAGTGTGAAGGTTGTTTGTGAAAATGTTGAAGAGTAGGGGTCCTAGGATGGAGCCTTGAGGGACCCCTGTGGGGTTGTGGAGAAAGGGTGAGAGTTTGTTGGACAATTTCACTGCTTGTTTACAATCTTTGAGGCAGCTCTGAAACCATTTTACTGTGTTTTGTGAGAAGCCTAAGTTAGACAGTGTGTTCAAAAGTAATGGGTGGATATAGATCCATAAGTTCATGGGCAAGTACTAGGCTATCTGTCCTTGCAGTTCTCTAATCCCTGAGCTACAGAGCCATGCCAAAGTGATTACCTAAAGATGGGAAAGGCATGATTTGTCCTTTTAAAAGTCACCAGAAGAGTTGCCTGAAGATTTTCTTTTATTTGTGAAAAGCAGTTTTTAGAGTTCAGAAAATGGAGTTGAAAACAATGTCTAAAACTATATGGTGCTTAACTTTATGATGTTTGGCAAATGGCCGAAAAAAGGGTACAGAACCAAGAACTATGGCTTCAGGGATAGATGGGGATTTTAGCCAGAGGAATTTAGCCCATTCTGGTCAATAGTATTTATCTGACAAGAAGGAGAACCAGGGTCTTTGGAGGTAAATCTATGCTATTTAGCTACCAAAGGGTAGACAGAGAGAAAAGGTATCAGGAAGTCTTGGATTGTCCCATTAAGGCTTCATAGTAATCAATAACCTAGGTTCAAAGTGTTGGAACACAGTTAGAAAAAGATTAGAAATAAACAGAAGAAACTCCAAAGGCAATATTCAAACTAAGTAAAAAGGCAGATAAACCAATGGAAAGTAGAAGGTTATGAGTTTTACTGTTTATGTTATTAGCAAAACAATGTCTAAACTACTGGCCTCCATAGATGAGCAATACATTTATTTTGTAAACAATAACAAGAAGATTGTACACAAAAGACCAATAGATACATGCCAAGGAATATAACGCAGTCAACCAGTACAGGTGGGTAAGTCTAGGATTTTTTTTTTTTTTTGAAAAAGAGCCAGGCTAGAGCTGAGTCAAAAATCTGCCTTGGTTCTTAGATCCCACTAAGAGAGAGGCCAGAGCAGACAATGAAAAATGGAAAAATATGTAATAAATGTGACACATTTTATGCTTGTTAAATATATGTTAATATATCTATAACCCATTCAGGGCATACCTCTAAACTGTACAGTTTTTCGCAGAATGTCCAAATTTTTGCCTTGTATTTTTGTTACGTTTTTCATAAAAGTGTGGTTTTCTGGAAAATTACTGGCAAATCATTAAAGACTGAAGTTAGAGAATAATGACAGACATTTGAGTTTCAGACTTTATACTCTTCAGAAGATTCATGCTAATGCAAAACCTGTTATTCTATCAACTTTGTAAGTTTGTAAGAGTAATGTTTAAAATCGTCCCTATTTTTAGGCTTTTGTCCCACTTTTATTTATGGCTTTGTCCAGATTTCAGGTTGAGAGGTATGATTCAGGGTACCAAATAGTATATTTCCTTACCTGTTCATGCATGTATTATTCTATCAGACCCAGCACCATACATACACGGCAATGATTTGAAGGTACAGCTGCTTATTTGAGTGATGCAGTTAATTTAGCAGCCGCCATCACAGTGTTTGGTGAGAAGCCTATGTTAGACAGTGCGTTCAAAAGTAATGGATGCGACACTGTATCAGAGGCCTTGGAGAGATCAAGATCATATATGCAGCTTCTTACCATCTATAAAATTATCCAGCATCTACTTGCCAGTCCAGCACTAAAAACCTTTCTTCACATCTATGTTCCTAGTTGGTCATTGCAATCCAGTGAACAAAACCTCCTGTCTGTCTACAAACCTATCACATCTGTTTGGTATTGTCTGTACTTGTACAAGATTAATAAGGCCTGGAGCTCTTTGCCTGTATCCATAAGGTCAATACACTCCCTCCCAATCTGAAAGGCTTCCTAACTAAAGTCTGACTCTGTTCTTGCTTAAAACCAGGATAAACCATATCCCTAAATGTCACCAAGTATCTTTTCATTGCCTCATAAAGCCTTACTCTCCCTTCTTCACTTACTTCTTTACTTCTATCAAATTATATTCCCTGACTTTCTCTCTAAATATACCATAAGCCTGTTTTTTTTCCTGACTTCATATTGCAAATTCTGTTTGTATTAGACTAACGTACCTTTAATTTCTCTACAAACTGTCTAATTTTTTTTAAAATATTAAATGATTGCCGTATAACTCATATCGATTTTAAACATTTTTATATTATGTCTAATTTGTTATAATTATTTAAACTGCAGATGTTTTTGTTTTATTTTTGAAGATTGTAAAATTATTGTTGTTAAAATGTTTTGTAATATTTAATTTGAGCTTTTCTCCCCGGGCCTCCACTGAAAATAGCTTCTACCAGTTGGACTATACGGTAATCAAATGTCAATAAAGAAATAATAACTAAATAACTAACTAAATAAATATTTGTCTGCTCATTTAGAAAGGTAAGGGCAATGATGAGCCTATTCAACCAACAGAAAATCAAGTCTGTGTCGCAATGTTCTATGTCTTCACTGAAATGCATTTCTTGCTCAGCCTGTGAGTGTTTATTCATACTGGCAGATTTGTATTTTTCCTGCACATCATTTTCCAGAACTCTTCTTACTACACTGTCATTTTTTTTTACCTCTGAGATCTCTTTATTGATGTCATGATCAGCATAATAAGGGACTGCTTCTTGCCTGTTGGAATGAATCCTGTAACTATATGTGTTTTTTTTTTTTTAGAGGTCGTTAATCTTGGAATCCAAACATTTTAAATCTTGGATAAAAGACTGTTGTCCATTATTCCATATTGTTCTACATTTTCAATGTATGTTAAATATTTAATAATTTTGCTAAACAACCCTTTGGTGACCTGTACAGCAGAGTAGTCATCAACACAGAGCAGTAGTAGGGAGATTTTCACCCTGGGCAGTCTATGACCCCCAAACTAACGTTGAGGAAGAAAGGAAAAAATTGGCTCCTCTGAGACTGAGTAGAAAAAAGCCCTCCTCCAACAATCCCAGCTGTTTATGTAAATGCAATGGCAATGCCACTGCTGAGTAATACCTGCAATCAGCAATGTTGTTACTTCACTTCTGCATTGCTGATTCCACCCTCCAACAGTTTGCACCCAGGGCAACTGATCCCTTCACCTAGCTACACTTCTGCATCAACAGTATCAAAATGTTCAGACACCATGTGACTCTTGTTCTGTACCATTAAAATATCTAGTTCAGTTTCATGTAAACTATCTAGTTCATATTGCATTTCAGTAAATACAGTGAACCAGACAATGTGTGAGTTGCAAAAAAGAAACACACGATAAAAGAATTACTTTGTGAAGGATGTCAGATTTGTGCATTGAAAAAGATAGTGGAAGAGAACATGCCTGCCACTTTCATATTCAAGCAGTGGATAATGCTAAATTAATTGAAAGAAACTCTGCATGTCATAAATACTATTCAATCTTTTTTTTTTTTTTTTTTTGCCATGGATTACTGAAATTTGGAGTTAGGGATGTACCCGTCCTTGTGCAATATTGTTCCTCTAATCCGCATCTCATGACAATTTGTGGGACAACATTTTTGCACTTTACTTCTGTATATAAACCATCTGAGTGGGAGACCCTAGCCCCTTTTTCATTTGGGCTGAGAAGGACAGGGTTATGCTGGAAGAAAGTGATCCTAGAAGCCATGACTACTGTTGGCAGATGCAGAATTAGCTTGATTGATTGACTGTGGCTCTAACAACATACATGTTTCTCATTATAGTGAAGGTTAAGATGAACTAATGTTGCCTGAGAGCACCCCTGCCTGGGCCCAAGGACAGGAATGCTCTCAGACCAGCCCACTTGCCCAAACGTTCTGCTGAACCAAGCCTTAGTCTCCAAATTCCACTAGGAACAGTGAGCAGGACTATCCACATCATTAATTCTTACCCCTTGCCAAGTCTAACACGTACCTGATGAGACTCAGGTCAACTGAGTCATAGTCAGGTTTTATCCCTCTATACTGTAGAGCAAGTTAACCGTATTCCATCTTGTTTTATTTTTTTTTCACTGGAAGAAAATGTATTATCTGAATTTGTCTCAACAGAGACGTTATAGAAGGGATATTTCTAAAAAGCTACTACCCATTATGGCATTTCTCAAGAAATATGTCCAGTGATTTTATTTCTTTAACTGCTAACATTACTATTAGATGAAAGCAGTATCCAATTTACCTGAAGTATCTGTCTTTTATACAATGCAGGCCAATGACTTTTGCATTTTACATTTGTTCTATTATAGGAAGCTATATAGGTTCATAGGATGATACTAGGCTATTGGCCCAGAGGCCCTAATAAGCCTAGCCAAGAATTTCATCCATGTTCCCACAAAGTCAGCACCTGTTTCCCCTGTCCAACCTAATACATTTTTTTCAACTGGAATTTTAAAATTATGCAATATTGATAAAATCTCCTGAAATATATTTTCAATGGTGTATTTTTTCTGTAAAGAATTAGATAAACACAATTATTTTTCTGTGAAAACAGTTATCAAGGATATATACTGTAACACTAATATAGGCATCATTTGAATGTGAAGTCCATATGTCAGACGTGAGTGTAGTAGTGGTAGCATTTAGGAATCCTTTCACAACATTTTTGCGTGAGTTTTATTTGTTTGACAATAAGTGTCATTTTACAGTTTTCCTTTATGAAATCTCATAGTTCAGCTAAAGTGCATTGTAGTATATAACACATACAGCAGACAGTTTATTAAAACAAAACTTAATTATTCATCAGGAAACCTTTTGTTAAACAAATGCAAAGTCTTAACTTCTGGTTTCTCATCTACCAAATGTCTCAAACAGTCTCAGACAAAGTCCAAGTAACCCTTCACTTAGGATTTCAGGTAACTCACTGTTACTCCATTTCTTTGTGTACTTTTGGTTAACAATCACCAGAGAACCTATTCTTCACCAAACACTTCTTCAACAATGAGATACAAACATCTCTTCTACTAGTACTCCTTCTGTCTGGGCAACCTCCAAGAGGCTGGCCAAACATTTCCTCTAAGATGAAGGTAAATGTCTCTTCCTATAAATTGTTTGGCTTAATACTTCTTCTCCAGTGAAAGACAAATACCTCTGGTTCTATGTAATGATATACGAAGGGGGTGGGATATCCTCCACTCAAGGTGTGTGTGTGTGTGTGTGTGTGTGTGTGTGTGTGTGTGTGTGTGTGTGTGTGTGTGCGTGCACATGTGTGTATGCTTTCCATCCCAGCATGCCCTCACACTTCAGAATCCCTACACTGGTAGCTAGAAGCAGCTATGCAAGATAAAGCTTTTAGGTAATATCATCCTTTGTGCCTTTGGTACTGTGTTTTTTGGTATCATCTTCTACAAGATGTATTTTTATTTCTGCATTGTGTGTTAATTTAGTTTTTATAACCAGATCATGTTTCACCCGGAGGACTGTTGAAGTTCTCTGCTCTCTCCCGGTTATATTTGTATTTGTTTCTGCAGCTTTGGATTTATCAGCTCCATAAATTGTGATTTCATTAATTCTTCTACGCGGGCATTTAATACAGTTTTGTGCAGTTACTTTTATGATTTCAAGGCTGCAAGTGTCTTTACTATCCTTTATATTGTTTGTTTATATCCATTTCAGAAGGGTACGATTATTGTCTGCCTTTTGTCTGAGGGAGCCATTTTCCTTTCTTAGGTTTGTTACAATAGACTATGCTTTTCTTGCATCATCTTAGCATGAGAAATAAGGGAGGATAGACATGTGACTTAAACTTTACTTCATTTTTTCTCTTACACTTTTATTTTTAGCCTCCAGATTTATTTTTTAATTAGTACATACATGCATACATACAAATATTTCAAGCACGGGCATTAATGCCCTTCTAGCTTGCCAATATACCAAAACACTTGTCCCCATAATAAGTGTCCAGGCTGTTCTTCAAAATATCTAAGCTAGTACTGGCTCCAGTGTAATTTGGTAGTCAGTTCCATGCATCAGCTGCTCTCTCAGAGAATCAGTTAGTACACTTTGCATTTCTATATAATCTTTTTTAATTTCTCCAAACTTTTGGGTTTCTAACACTATGATGGGAATAGACCCCATTCCTAAGTCAAAGCACGATTAAAGTTCATGAAATTAGTATTGTTTCAGTCTTTGATGCCAGCCAAAAGTGCTCTTCAAAGCACTCACAATGTGCCACTAATGAATCATTCTGCAATTCATATGGGGTTACATGGATTGGTAGCATATCTAAATACGATTGTAAATTCTTTGTTATAAGACCCGTTGCTCTAGCTACTATTGGAACTGTATGGGTATCTTTTTCCACATTACTCTCATTTCTGCCTGCACATCCTGATATTTTATGACTTTGTGTGTCTCTACACAAGACACTGTAGCCACTGAGTGTAGCAATTTCAATGATCAATGCTACTTTTGTCTTTTTTTCTTGGACCACTATATCCAGTTTTCTAGCATCTATCTTTTTAACTGTTGACAGTGGGCGATCCCATGTGATATAAACTTCGTCATTTTCTACGATACTTTGTGGCTCATGTTTCCAGCGTTTTTTAGCCACTTCAATACCATAATGTTTGCACAATCCCCAGTACAACAGTCTTGCCACATTATTATGCCTTTCAGTATAATGTCCTTCTGCCATTAGTATGTCACAATCAGCAATGAGGTGTGCGACTGTTTCCAATTTGGTTTTACAAAACCTACATTTGTCTGTTTCTCCCACATGTTCAATGGACTTTGTAAACCAGCATGTACTTAGCCCACTATCTTGGGCTGCCAATATTAACCTTTCATCTCTTGGTTTGAATTTGCCTCTCCTTAACAATTCCTGTGTTTGTTACTGATCAACATGAAATTCTTCCAGAAGTTTTCTATACTTGCAACTATATTTATGCTTTTTCCACATTACTTGCCTTCTCATCTGGTCCTTTGCCTTATATTATTTCTCTTGTTTTTTGGCATATTCAGTCGCTACATGATTTTATGATTTTTAACTTCTTCTAGTATGATTTCCTTTCCTGCTTCATGCCGATATGCTTCTGCTAAATTAAGCATCTTAGATTTATTCTCCTTCTGTTTCAAAACTTTCAGTACATTTGGGTCTTGTGAGGTCAGCAGATGTGTGTGGAATCCCACGACTGCAGATCTGCACATGTAATCAATTTCAAGGAGGCCCATCTCTCCTTTAGAATGGGGAATATATAATCTTGGTATGCATTGATTTTTAATGCAGCATACTTCTTGTTTTCTTATCTAATCTATCTAATCTACATTGTGTTGCCAGTCAATCACTTCAATACTGTAAGTTAGGACAGGAAGAGCAAATTGGTTTATAGCCTGAACTTTGTTCCTAGATGTCAACACTGTTTTCAGAATTAAAGTCTTCTAAAGTATTCCTTACTAAGTTTTATTTTCATTTGTTTACGTTTTATTGTTGATCCTTCATCAATTCCCAAATATGTATACATTCCCTCTTGCTCAAGTTCTTTTTGTATCACATTCTTGTCCCAAACTGAAGTTTTCCTGGTGCTGCAGTTTTCCTGCTTTAATGGTTGATGTGAAAGTGTTCAATCTCGCTGTTTGTTCTTACACACGGGTTCAGAGCCGATCCTCAGCTCCGAGTCAGCCGCATCGCAAAGCTCTGCATCTTAGAGAAGCTCGAGACCAGACTATATCCGATAATCCTCCCTGCTATCCCTCAGATCTAGTTTGCTGCTGCAACAGATCAGTCGAGGAGAGCTCAGGCCAGAGAGAGAAATTTAGTTTATCGATCAGATAAGCAATATTTTTCTAAAAATTTTTTTGTCAATCTACCTTAGATAGAATAGTACATAGTGCGTATGTGTTTTGATAGATATCCCTTAGATATATATATATATATATATATATACATAGGTTTATTGGGCTACAGCCTACTTGTTTCTGTCAGGACTCTGACTTTGTCCTACCAGTGTTAGTTGATATAGTGTTTGTAGTGTAGTGGTTCTTATATATATATATAGTTACTGTTAACTTTATTATCCTATATCTAGCTATTTACCTATACTATTATTATAGTCACTGTTTTAGTGTTGTTGACTTGCATTGTGTACCATGTCGGAGATAGCCAAATCCGGCTTTAAGAGATGTCAGTGTGGACAGAAAATGTCCATCACTGACAGTCACGCTTCCTAGGTCTACTGCCTTGGCCCTCTCCATTTGCAGGAGGACTGCTCCATCTGCCATTCCTTTAGTGGGAGGGTCATGACAGAGATGTGCAGGAAGCTGATTGACAGGGGCTTACTTAAGCCTGACTTCCAGGAGGCCTTGTAGAAGTCCGACCAGGCTTCTAAGTCTTCAAAGGGGTCGAAGACGTCGAAGATGTTGGAGCCCATGTCATTGGCTCCAAGCTCATCTTCCAAGATTCGTTCACCGGTTCCACAGACCTCAGGGCCGAGCATCGCATGGTTATCTTTCACTAAGCCCCAGGTCTTGGAACCGGTGTCGGAGCTGCCTCCACCGTCGATTCTTCGGTCAGTGCCATCTTCGGCCTCTGCGACCCGGTCTTCCAGACCATTATCCGATACTGTTGTGGATCGTGTCATACAAAAACTAATGGAAAACACGGCCCTGTCCAAGCTGATTGTGGTTTTGTCCCAATTGGTGTCAAAACTGGAAGGCCTTCCCGTGTCTCCAACAGATCCTCCTTCGAGACTCATCCAGTCTTTGGAGCCAGGAGAGGATGAACCGATGATAGTGGAGCCCTCGGTGCCGAATCCGTCCATTGCGCGATCGGCGCCATTGACTTCGACTCCTTCGGAGACCATAGGGGAGTTGCGGAGTCGACGATCTCTCCTTGATTCCGGGACCGAGAGTCGTACTGATTTTTCGGTTCTGATTCCCCCTCTCGGGGCCTCGGCGCTGATAGGTTTGGCTCCGTCCTCGGGGTCAGACCCCATGGTTCCGGTGTCGGGGAGGCTTCTGCATTCTTTGGAACTGGAGGAGTCCTTGGCCCAGGGCTCGGGAGCTTTCGACCTTATGAGGAAGGTATTGTCTGCACAGACAACTACTTCATCGGAGGCGTCTTCTCCTTCCCCCAAAGGGCAGCTTTCTGTTTCTGCTCCCACAATCCACCCTAAGCGTAGAGTCCCATTGCCTCAGTCAGCCCCAGAAGGTGCTCCCTGTTCCTCGGAGGCTTCACCCGAAGCCCCCTCTGATGGGGTGCCGATGAAAAGTTTGTGCAAGAGGAGGCACATTGATTCCCCGCAGGAATCTCTAATGTCTGACACCAATTTGGATAAGGCAGAGGGGGACCCACAGTCTTCCTCTGAGGATGTGTCATTTGCAGACATCCTGGAGATCTTGAGACAGAGGGGTGATTGGCAGTCCCTAGCCCCCACTGAGGATGTCGGTGTTGCTGAAGGCTTTTGTGGCTCAATCTTCTACCTCCTGGGTGACCCCGCCCTTCGATGAATTGATGGACTTAATTGCTCGAAGGGCATGGGAAACACCGGACACAATGGAACCGGTCCCCTGTAAACCGAACAAATTTATCACGGCCCCCCCCCCCAAGATAAGGCCTATCTTACTAAAGGAGTTCCGGTCGATGCTATGGTGGTGGTGGCAGCCACGAAGAAGAAAATGTCTGAGTCTTCTTCTTCTGTTCATCCTCCTAATAAGGATTCTAGGACTATGGACAGATATGGGAAGCGCATTTTTAGTTCAGCGACTTTTTCCATGCATTCGCTAAACTACTTGACACATTTTACATGACTGCAGAGGGATATCATTAAGGAACTGGGAGATACCCTCCAGGGTAACACAGATGCTGCTGTCTCAGATAAGGTGACAGCACAACTTAACACCCTTACTTCAATAGCAAACTCATCCATGAGGCTCATCTCATATGTGGCCGAAGGATCGAGTAGAGCTGCAGCTTCAGCGATTGCTCTCCGTAGACAATCCTGGATGCAGCTGTGCTCCTTTGCAGAAACCTTCAAGTCTTCCTTTGCCAATGCCCCCTTTGATGGTGCCACGCTCTTTGGGCCCAAAGTAATGGAGACTCTAACTCGGTGTGAGCAAGAGGGGAAGACTCTGTCTGCTGTTGGGGTCCATTTTTCCACTCCAACTAGACCGTACCCCAAAGGGCAAGAAAGTGGAAAAATGTGGTTCCATAAGACTCAGGGATCTTTCCAAGCCACACAGGGTGATGCCCCCTCCAGAGGCAGAGGAGGGGGAAGAAATGGAAAATGCCGCCCTGGCGGCAGAGGGGGTCTGTAAAATCAGGGCGACAGGGATACCATCCCTGGGAAGCCCTTCCAGCACTCCCGAATGGAGGCCCGGACAGTCAGGTGTCGCTTGGCTTTATACCCACAGGCCTGGCTAAATCTTACCTCACATTCTTGGGTAAAAAGCATAGTAACCAGAGGATACAAAATTCCCTTTACGTCCACTCCACCTCAGCAAAAGAGATTTGCAGATGTGCTACCCCATCTGCGAGATCCAGCAGCTGTAGAAATTTCAAAGCTGCTCAAAAAAAAGAGTCATCCAGCCAGTCCCGGCGGACCAAAGAGGATCCGGAACTTACTCAAGGTTCTTTTTAGTTCCAAAAAATACAGGGGACTGGAGACCGATTTTGGATCTCACCAAACTCAACACCTTCATAAGGAAGGAAAAGTTCCAGATTGTCACGCTACAGTCGATCATTCCCTTCTTACAGAAGGACGATTGGATGTGCTCGATAGATCTCAAGGATGCGCACTACCACATCAAAATGACCAGGCTGTCCAGAGATTACCTGCGCTTCCGGCTGGGAGCCAGTCATTTTCAGTTTCGAGCTCTCCCCTTTGGTCTCATCTCAGCCCCCAGGGTGTTCACCAAATGCATGGCAGTAGTGGCATCTCACTTGAGACGACAAGGATTCAGAGTGTTTCCGTATCTGGATGACTGGCTCCTCACCGCCACCACCAAGCATCGTCTTGTACAAGGCAGAGACTACACAGTTGACCTTTGTTCCCATTTAGGAATTTCAATCAATTTCAAAAAATCTGCCTTATCACCCTAACAGCATATCTCATTTATTGGGGCAGATCTACATACAAGGTTAACACTGTTAAAGCTTCCTCCACTAAGAGCGTCAGCCCTCAAAGAACAGGTTCTGCTTCTTCTTCAGAACAGGAAAGCCCCAGCCAAGCTAGTGTTAAAGGTTCTGGGACTGATGGCAGCATCTCTGATTGCAGTCCCCATGGGCAGATTGCACATGAGGGTCCTCCAATGGCTGCTTTTCGCAAAATGGTCGTTCCAGCAGCTACTCTTATCACACGAGATACTAATAACAGACTCTTGCAAATGAGATCTTTCATGGTGGGTGAACAGTCAGGATCTCACAATGGGTCGCCCGTTTGTCCTACCCAACCTGACGGCCACAATAACCACGGACGCTTCTCTGATAGGATGGGGGGGACTTTTTCAGGGAAGAATGGTCCAATCTGGAGTACAACCTGCACATCAGTGTTCTGGAGTTGAGGGTGGTGTTCCTAGCGTTGCAACACTTCCAAGCTCTCCTACCTCTGGGAACAGTGACAGTTCAGACGGACAACATGTCTGTGGTCTGGTACATAAACAAACAAGGGGGAACCAGGTCTTACCCATTATGCAGAGAGGCCATGAGAATTTGGCAATGGGCAGAGTCTACGGGTCACTTTCTAGTGGCAATGCACATCCCGGGGTCATCCAACGTCATTGCGGACAGGTTGAGCAGAGCCATCCTGTTATCTCATGAGTGGTCCCTCAAACCGCAAGTGGTGGAAACGATCTTCTGCAGACGGGGCCAGCCTTGCTGCGATCTGTTTGCATCCCTGTTGAATGCCAAATGCAGAAGCTAATTTGCCCTTCTACCCCCTCCGGGGGGTGTTCCCAGGGACAATCTCATGCACGATTGGCCCCCGGGTCTCCTGTATGCATTCCCTCCTGCCCCATTGACTCTCAAATTTCTACAGAAAGCCAGGAACCTGGAAAGGACGACAATCCTCATAGCGCCATTCTGGCCTCGGCAGATATGGTTCCCCTTTCTTTGAGCCCATCAAAGGGAGGAACCTTGGATTCTGGACCCAGTGCCGGATCTATTGTCTCATTCGTCGGGAGTTCCTCACCCATCCCTTCAATCCCTCAAACTGACAGCTTGGCTGTTCCGCTTCCCTGTCTAGCCAGGTCAGACCTTCCCTCTCCTGCGGTTCAGCACATTCTGGTTGCCTCTCATAAAGCCTCCACCAGAAAGCTTTACATGAGCAAATGGAAATGCTTTGTATGTTGGGCGTCAGGTCAACACATAGATCCCTTGGTAGCTCCACCTCACAAAGTTCTGGAATTCTTATCAATACTCTTTCACGAAGGGGCCTCTACTTCCACCTTAAGAGTACAGTTGGCGGCAATATCTAATTTTCATATTGGTGAGGGTGGCTCTTCTATTATGTCTCACAGGCTTTGTAAGGCTTTTATGAAGGGAACTTTCCACCTTCATCCACCCATTCAGGAGCCCTTTTTCCCATGGAATTTGAACTTGTTGTCGCAACTGGTGTTACCGCCCTTCGAACCAGCTTCTTCCTGCCTCCTAAAGTTATTGACATGGAAGACACTATTTCTTGTTGCTGTCACTTCAGCTGGAAGAGTCTCAGAGTTACAAGCATTATCAGTCAGGCCACCGTACTTGATCTTCCACCCGGATAGAGTTTCCTTGCGCACAAACCCGTCATTCCTCCCCAAGGTATGTTCTGTCCTAAATATCAACCAATCCATAGAGCTCCCCATGTTTTTCAAGAATCATTCAAACAATTTGGAATATATGCTGCACAAGTTGGATGTACATAGGCAACTGAGATTTTACCTGGACAGGACTAAAGATCACAGAAAGTCAGATCAGCTGTTCGTTTCGTTTGCAGACAACAAAAAGGGTATGGCAGTCACGAAACGTACCTTATCTAAATGGCTTTCTGATTGTATAGGGTTTGTGTATTCTATTTTGAATCAGCCACTATCTTTCAAGCCTAAGGCTCATTCTACTAGGGCCGTTTCCACTTCCTTAGCTCATGCAGCTTACTTACCATTGGACATGATTTGTGCAGCAGCAACGTGGGCTAAACCTCATACATTTATCACTCGTTATAAAGTGGACAGGGCCTCCAAGGACAGGACATCCTTTGGTTCCACTGTTCTCAGGAATGTTCTTCCATGAGTCACCCAGGGTGATGGAGCTAGGGACGCTATCCGTGTGTAAGAACAAACGGCGAGATTGAACACTTTCACATTAAGAAGTTATGTACTTACCATAACGTTCCATGTGAGGTGTTCATCTCGCCTTTGTTCTTACATTCCCTCCCTCCCCCTCCCCACACTTTATGGAAGAACAGGTAAGACTAGAGTCTGGTCGAGATTTTTCCCTTTTCTTGGGTTCATTGCTCTGTGTCCTCAGTGGGATATAGTTCACCACCCATAAGGCATTAGATATTATAGTCAGAGGGTGTTCCTGGATAGCTGTGTGAATGTGAAGGTCTTAGACCAAGTTGATTATTAGCGGTCTGGTTTCTTGCAAACTAGATCTGAGGTATAGCATGGAGGATTATGGGATATAGTCTGGTCTCGAGCTTCTCTAAGATGCAGAGCTTTGCGATGCGGCCGACTCGGAGCCGAGGATCGGCTCCGAACCCGTGTGTAAGAACAAAGGCGAGATGAACACCTCACATGGAACGTTATGGCAAGTACAGAACTTCTTACTTTTGCACACTTATCAAGACCAAATGACATTCTTCTATCATCTGAAAAAGTATTGACAACCTGCAGCTGTGCTTTCAGTTCCTCATCTGAAAAGCTATACAGTTTTAAATCATCGACAATGAGAAAATGCAAAGTCTTTAGACTTTGTTGGTTTTAGGAGCCAAATTGTAGCCATGGCCTAAGTTGTTAAGTAAACAGCATAAAGGGTTATTGGCAAGACAGAATAGCAACAGTGACAGAGAGTCACCCTGGAATATCCCTATTTGAATTTTTATCCCTGGGTTAATAATATGTCCTTTATCATGGCTTAATTACAAAGTGGTCTGCCACTGTTTCATGGTCACTGTAAAGTTGTCGATCAGTGAAGGGTGTATCTTATACATTTTTAAGCACTCTTTTATCCATGAATGTGGGATACTGTCAAATGCTTTTATATAGTTAATCCATGCCATACTTAAATTCTTCCCCCTTTTAGAGTTCTCCAGCATGACGTTATTTAACAACAAATGATCCTTTGTTCCATATGACTTTCTTTTATTGGCCTTTTTTTTCTACTGCCATAATTGAGTTTTCTTCTAAATGACTATGAACTCTGTTGGCATCAATTCCTGTCTATAGTTTATACGTCATCGGAAGGCAAGTTATTGGCCTATAATTTATAGGGTAGCATGCAGGTTCACCCTTAAAAGGGAGCATTGTTTTCCCTGTTGTTAGCCAGGTTGGTATCTGCTCAGGGTGTGCATATAAACAGTTCTTACTCATGGCTAAATCCTCATGCAAACATGTTAATACTTTTAACCAAAAGTTAGGTACTGCATCTAGGCAAGGGGTTTTCCAGTTAGACGCTTTTCTTAACTTTGTCTCAGTCTCTCTGGCTGTTACGTCATCCCATTTCATATCCTACAGCTTTAAACTTCTTATTCTTTCTTTTACTTCTTCTATCCATTTAGCACCTTTGTTATGGTCCACAGGATCGTCATAGATACTTCTCCAAAATGTATGTGCTTCCTCTTTTTTTGGCAGTCTTTCAATTCCTTTTACCTTATTTCCCAATTCTCTACAAAACATCTTTGGGTCATCAATAAATTGCTTATTTTGTAGTTTTCCGTTATATTTATCTGTGTATCTTCTAAGTTTTACTGCTTGTGCTGAAATTTTTAGTTTGTTGTTTGCAATAGTGCATGATAGAGCCTGGCCTGTTCTAATACTGTGCCTTGCTTTATTCACATCTATCTTTCTTAGTATTTTTAGGCTCATAGGTTCATAGAATGATACTAGGCTATTGGCCCAGAAGCCCTTATAAGCCTAGCCAAGAATTTCACCCATGTTCCCTCAAAGTCTGCACCTGTTTTCCCTGTCCAGCAGGGACACAGGTGGGATCCCAGGGGTATATTTTCTGTTTCCCATCTAGTCATCCAGGTTCCTCTTAAAGAGGGCTACAGAAGTACTTTGCTTAACATGGAGAAGGAGTCTATTCCACAGATGGGGTAGTCTTTTGAACACATATCTATCCCACCGACAAGTTCTATTAATGTCACAGACCAGGTTAAGGCCTTGTGTGTGGGTTGTGTGAGTGGAGTTTGCCTTACGGATATGCAGCAACTCCATCAATGCTGGGTCTGAAACGGCCTTGTATGCTAGTCACAGGTCACCTGTGAGCAGTCTGTATGAGACTGAGTAGAGTGACAGGGCTTTTAGCCTATCTGTATAGGATAGGTGTTTGAGACCCTGGATTTTCCTGATCAGGAACCTCTGTGGTCTCTCCAACTGCTGCATGTGCTTGACAAGGTACATGCCAAAGGGGCCATTGTACTCAATAATGGGTTTGATAAGGGAGGAGTACAGGGATGTTATGACCATTTGTTCCTGGATGAAATACCCTTATTTATGAGGTGGGCCATGTAGAAAGCCTTCTGTACAACGGAGGCAATGTGGTGGTCAAAAGTCAGGTCGCTATCAACCTGGGTGCCCAAGTCCCTCACAACTGATCGCATGTTTAGTATGTTGTTATTAATGTGATAATTAGTGGGAATGACATTTTCCCCAAAGGGGATAATGATGCATTTCTTGACCTTCAGTTTGAGACCATGCTTCTTGTACCAGTCATTAGTTTTGGTAACCTTTTGTTGATCTATTCCCTCTTCTATAGTCTTCTAAGAGTGACACATCTTGTCTTAATTGCTTTATAGTTTTCTCTATTCGATACCTCCATAATGGTATTCTATTTCTTATTTATTTATTTTGTTTTACATTTGTTAACTGGGATGGTCCAACAAGACACAGGTCCATTTTCAGCAGAGGCCTGGGGAGAAAAGCTCCACAGTAAGTAAAATTTTACACAATATGTTAAAATACAGTATACAGAGAATTTTCAAACAATATGTTAAAATACAGTATACAGCAGAAGACATAACCAGACCTATATATACAGGAAAAAATAGTTACAGAATAAGTATACAAATTCAATCAGCATTAGGAGAAGACCTAGACTGTAATGTATATTACAGTAGGTATATTAGGAAGTGAGGTATATAAGTGGAATAATTTGAAGTCTTATGTAATACATGAGTATAGACACTTATTCTTTAAGTGTGTTCTAAGTGAGTTTTTAAAGTGAGAAGAGGTAGGGGCAGAATTCAGAGCAGGAGGGCGATTATTCCAGGTTCTAGCTATGGAGTGGGAGAACATGCTTTTCCTGCAGTATTGTTAGCCTAGAGATACAGAGGAGGGGTTTGTCAGAAGATTGGAGAGGACAAATTGTATTATAGTGGGTGAGTTTATTATAACATGATTCAAGTCTGGCAAAGACAAGTTTTCATAATAGTTCCATTTTGGAGGAAATAGTGAAGGATAGAGAGGTGGAAATGGTTTTGTTGGGGGTGAAAAGTAGTAATTTGGTTTTTAGGGGGTAGGATATAGGTTGGATCTTTTGGGTTTTAATGACCTTCTGCAGTCTACTCATCTTAAAATATTTATCCATGTCTATTAAATCAAGCAACTCTTCTCTTAGTTAATTTTCTTCCTCCTCTACATTTTGACTGTATCAGAGTTTTCACAGTTTCTTGTTCCATTCCTTGCTGTCTAGCTTCAAGTGAATGTTTGTATTGATTTCCTGTGGAAGGCTGTGCTTTCTGCATTTGATTTTCTACATTGAATTCTTCACTTTGGAGGTACTCCATAACCTCAGTTTCTATTTATTTAACTTTTCCATTACAAATCTCCTTTTCTAAGTTTTGTTTTCTACTTTGCATAAATATTACACCCATAATCTCTTTTTTCTTCCCCCATGTGTCATATTCTTCTTCAGATGTTTCTAAATATTCCCAGAGGTAGTTCTCTTTAAATATCCTATATACCAGAATAAGATCTCCTCTGAGACATCTGTAAGAGACACTGTACAAGTTCAGTTATTTTTTTGTTTATTTCATAATTAAGGTTTCATCATCTGATGCCCTTTGGTATATGCGTTTACTCATGCTTGTTTTCTTATAGGGTTTCCATATTGTTATTCCATACTGAAGGTTGGGTCTAATATAACTAATAAGCAATGACTTCATCATTTTTGATTTCCTAGGCTTTATAAATCTTTTTTATACAGCCTATATTTTCTGGGAATATCATTAACCAATTGATTGACATGATTAGAAAAACTCATAGTTGAATCTACCCATATACCCTGGTCCTTAAATGAGTCTACTGAGTATGTGTGCGATATTAAATATTCACCTTTCAGTTTATGTCACTTAAATGTCATATGCTTAGTTTTTTATGTATTTATCAGCATATTATTCTCCTGTTCCCAAATGGTCAATTTAGTCAAGTTATTTTGCAGACATTCTTTATCTGTAACACATGTAATGTAATCAGTTTACCCAATTTCAAGTTGTCTGCATATAGACTGTAGAACACCTCAGCTGAAAAGCTGTCTGAAAGATACAATCTAAACAAGTAAGGGTCTAGGACAGAGCCCTGTGGGACAACCTGGCTGTAAAAAAGGATTTCATCTGTCCAGTTGCTGTATGATACTAGCCATGTCCTATTTGTAAGCCATGCAGCTAACCATCTTATCAAAAGTACATCAATAGCTAGTTGTACTAATTTATTGATCAGTGTTTTGTGTATGACCCTGTCGAATGATGAAGTTAAATCTATATAAATTACATCACAGCACAATTTTTCATTCATAGCTGTTATTATATTGTCATAGAACATCATGTTACAGGTGGTAATAGATCTGTTTTCAACATATGCATGCTGATATATGGTTTCAAGTCCCAACGTATCCAGTTCTGACAATAACATATCCAATATTACCTTATCCATTATTTTTCCACAACATGAAAGTAGACTTAAGGTTCTATATGACTCTGGGTTTGTCCTAC
The DNA here is from genome assembly GCF_019279795.1 of Protopterus annectens. NCBI lineage: Eukaryota > Metazoa > Chordata > Ceratodontiformes > Protopteridae > Protopterus > Protopterus annectens. Next base: position 1,505,632,808 of record NC_056725.1, read on the forward strand.
TTCCCTTTCCCCTAAAGACAGGTTTAATAAGTGCACATCTCAAATCTTGAGGAATCTCCCCATATCTATTTGACCTAGTGAATAATAGATATAATGGTATCATAAGTTCTTGCTGAAGTGGTCTCAGGTCATTGTTACTAATTCCATCTCCTCCCTGTGCTTTGTTTGGATTCAGTTTGTGTAGTTCTTTGTCAATATAATCTAATTTGATTCCAGTATCTGGGTTACCTGGGTGTCAGTAGGACAACTTATCACCCCTTTTGTGGAGCCAACCTGTTTTGTATAAGATTTTGTAAATATATTTATAATATGTTATGTCTGAGAAAAAAAATTAGAATTTGCACACAATTTATCAATTTGCTTGTCTTTACACCTTCCATATTTTATGTATTTATAAAAAGGTTTTCTATTATGCTCAACATCTTTATATTTATTTATTTAGTTAGATATTTATTTATTTATTGGCATTTGTTTACCAGGAATGTACACTGGGTCAAAAGAACCAATTTTCAGTGGAGGCCCGGGGAGAAAAGCTCCACAATATAACAGCACAAAACATACAAACAGTAAATACAATATAGAACAGCTTCTAGATAAAATCAAGTAAAACGATGCATACATAGTCATATAATATATATATTTTTTCATATTTTCATTATCTTGTCTCACACTATGTTTAATATGTTTGCCCAGCTTGATTATTTCAGTTTTCAAAGTATTAGTTTGACCTCTGTTCCATTTCTTATATTTTTTGTCTCTCACCTTAATCAGGTATCTTGTTCTTATGGAAGTATCTCCACCTGATGTTGTATGCCTAGATCCTGATGTTAAACATTTTTTGATTTTTTGCATTCAAACATTTTCTCTTTCAAAACTTCCACATTCCATCTGCCATTTTTCCACTGAGCACCTTTCTCCAGTTAGTTTTACATAGTGACTGTTTTGCTTCCATATAATCTGTAATTAACCTTCTGTGCATTGCTTTATATTTCAATTTGTCAAAATTATCTAGCAACAACTCAACCTTTATAACCACATGATCACTGCACATCAATGGTGATAAAACTTGACTTGAAGTAACAGTAATTTCTTTAGGAGCACAAACCATGTCTAGTATGTTCCATCCCCTGGTAGTTTTTTTTACAATCTGAAGCAATTGTTGTTCCTGAATATATGTTGTGAATAATTTCCTTACTAAGATTATTGAAGCAATATTATTCTAATCTGTTTCTGGTAAATTTAGGTCCCCGGATAATATTATTCTTCCATCCTGTGTTTCATGCAAGAAATGTTTGGATTCCTCTAGGTCATCTACACTTGACTTTGGTGATCTATACATTCCAACAATTGTTGTATATTCCAAGGTTGTCTTTACTGTCAAAGTTACATAGTCTATAGTATTGGTGTTATCACTGAACATGTAACAATCACAGGTCTCATAACTATTTTTAATCCCTATCAGAACGCCTCTGCCTGTTACAGTAAAAACATTTATACCCTGACAGAACTCGTTTCCAATCATTGTTCTTTAACCATGTTTCACAAACATAAACAACATCAATCTTGTGGGAGCATAGCAAATTTGCCAATTAAAAAAAACTTTATTATTAATGTTCCTAGCATTAACAAATCATCAGAAAGGCATCAAATGTTATCTGTTAAATTTTCAACCTAGCAAAACTCCTGCCTAGTGTTTGTCAAATATTGCAAAATATCTGCTGTAAAAATTCTCTTCCCTAATCTTGACAAATGCACGTCCTCTCTGTACACGTGTGCCCAAAACTAGGCTTGGATGCTCTACACATTTCCATTTTTTAAAAGAGGACATTTTTCCATGTAGGTATTTACCCAAAAAATATTTTCACTCACAGTGGCCTGACTATCCTTTCTATAAGTGATTTGTGAAAAATACATCCTAACACCGGTAGAAGCTATACTAAGAGGGCTGTTAGTTCCCTACTAACAGTTGGACAATCCTTGAGGATGACATAATTTGTACTGACATGAATAAAAATGGATCCATACTTCCTTACATTGAGGTGTTCCAAGGCTAGTCTCACATCTTCTATTGTCACTCCTGGCAAGCATAACACTATTCAATCTTCATTATCTTATCTGCAAATATAAGTATCTTTTCCTCTAATAAATGAATCTCCAATTACAAGACTATCTTTGCTGACCAGCTCTGAAAAATCTGCAGCTTCTAATAGGTTCATAGATAAATTCATAGATTAGTACTAAGCGAACTGCCCTTGCGAGCCATTTTAAGCTTAGCCAATTATCCCTTGTGAGACTCAAACCCTGCACCTTGTGCTTGCAAGACAAACACCTTAACCATTAGGTCGCCCTTCCAATCCTAATACAATAATATCTGCTCTATCAATTGTTATGAAGGCGAGATCTTCATCACCATTAGTCTTATTAATCCCACTGCTTTCATTGTGTATTAAATTCTCATCCAGCTGGTATTGTAAATCCACAGCCTGAGCCATGTAGTCAACATCTGTCTCTCTCTTCTTTTTTCTTACAGTAATGTTCTTCAGTCCTTCCACATTCAGTTTTCATTTCTTCCTTTTCACCTGCCCTTTCCCTCTTTTTTCTACCTTCCCTTTTGGAAAAATGATGCATTCTTCTGTAGACTGGAAGTTTTCTGACAGAAAATTATTATCATTCCCTGTAACCTGCATTTCACATAACAAAGCAGTGTCTTTTTACTACGTATTCTCTTCCCTTTACAGTCATTAATCAGTTTCTTTTTCTTTCTTATTTGTTGTGAACTTCTTGATTTTTTTTCTTTTTTGTTTCCTTCTAAACAAACTGGATCCTCAGATTTGCTGAATGCTTGCATCCAGAATTCCAACATTGTCAGTGTCATTGTCAGGTTTTATAGGGATTGAATGAACTTTGTAGTTAATAGATGCATCACTTCCTAAATGTGTTCTATTTGCTCTTTGCCTAACATTATTTATCTCATCAGTCCAGTCATTAGTATATGAAACAGCAGCTCTCCAAGCCATGCCAATTGCACAAGTGCCATCATCATCATTAAGTCTAGATTTACTTCTAACAATGGTAAACAAATCATCCGGCTTTTGACACTAGGAACACAGATCACCATGGTTATCAGCTGTTACATTTAAATATACATTTAAATATGCATAGCATTTATTACACTATGCAAGATATTTGTGCATTAGCAAATCGTTAATTGCATACTCATTTAAGGAATCCATACTCAGCTTCAAATGAATAAAATATTGTAAAAGAAAAGAAAAATCAAAATAGAGAACTTAAATCAACTTCTATGACAAAAAAGTCACACAAGCAATACACAACTAAATACTAAAGTAAGTAAAGTTGTTCTGACCATATAAGTTCTGTAAGCCAGCCAAAAGCTGTAATTCCTTTACTCACTAAGACTTGCAGTCGCACTTCTTTTTAAAAGATAAATCACAAACCAAGGTAGGATTGTTTAGATATGCTCAGGATTTTTCTCTCTGCAGTTTATGTGAATTTATAGTTGTCTAGGCCATTTGGGGTGGTTAGAGCTTGCCTGTCTAAAACCTATCCCTTCCTAACAACCAACAGTGAAATTGAAGGTAAAAAAACAAAATATGAATCAAAGTAAGTGGTTATTGGTTAGCTTGAGAAAAGAATCATACTGTTCATTCAGTTTGCAAAGCGATATTTTTTCTTCTTCGAGAAACTTACTAATAAGACTTCCTCTTTTCCATTTTTGTTCTAATGTTTGGATGTGTTCATAGATTCATATGTTTATATGTTATTACAAAGCAGATGATCTGGTTGGATCATTTGTAGCCTTTTATTGTAATGAAGTCAGACACAGTACTGACAAAGGAATTTAACCTCAAATAAAGGGTTACTGGATGTGTTTTCCTGCTTGTTTTTTTATTTTATTGATTTATTTATTTTTTAAGCCTATTCAGTGCCTTGCCCTGTAAACTTTACCCTATTCCATAACGTCTTCTAGGGATTATCCTAAAGGTGCAGTTGTGATTTTTCTATCCATTTATCAAGGTTGTGCTTAAAGAGGGATAGGAAGCTGCATTCTTTAACATGGAAGAGGCGGAGCTAATTTCAGAGGAGGGAAATACTTTGGGAGAGGTATTTATCCCTCCATCAGATTATGATTATGCTGCAGTGGACATTTTGGCTTCTATATTGAGGGTTTCTGGTGTTATATGTGAAGAATTGTTATGATTAGTTGTGCACATGGTCGTGTGGCAGTACTACATAAAGGGAATTATGTCTGCACAGGGCATGCAATGCACTTTGAGGAAAGGTAGACACATGTCATACTCTTAACAGCATTGTTACTCCACAGGTAAATATATGCAGTCAGTATTACAGAAATGTCAAAACAGGCAGAAATCAATGGAGACAATGTATACTTCTGCAGTCAAATATAACCATAGTGCTCCTAAGATGCATAAATATGTGGTGTCATTGTACTCCTGTAAATATTTGAGAAACTCATAGCTGTCATACTGCGTACATCTATTATATGTTAATGCACTGTACATGCCTGAAATATGTAATGTTAAATGACGAGTCTTCATACGGCATAGCATTGTCAGACAGGAAGCTTTGGATGCTGTAGTTGAGTGACATTGTGAAATGTACAGCACAGGACAAGAGGTTGTCATGTCACAGGCATTAAAAGGCATGCACAGCAAATGGTGACATGTCAAAAGATACCATTGGAGAACAATCTGTGTCACACTGTCACAGAAGGGAAAGCACAGCTATCATATAGAATAAAGTGCACAAATATGTTCCATGGTAAGAACAAACCTAACTAATGTGGCAATCATATGCAGGCTACATAACATGTAAGGAACACAAAGACTATACTTATGATTCTGAGACACCTCGCTGGTTGGACTAAAACTCAGAGACGATGTCTGTGGTGATCTCCAGAAGAAGTCACACATGGCCCCTGGCATGTCCCAGATGTCCCCATCTTGGTCTGCATCTGTATCTAGAACACATCTGTGACACTCTCATGCACCTGCTTCATCTTATCACTTTTTGGCAGTCGAGTGTGTCATCACTAGTCTGTTAGAATGTGCATGATGTTCAGGGTGCTAACCTGCTGGGGATACACCCTCCTCCTTGGATTGTGACTCCTCAGGCTGGAGTTTGACATCCTTTCCATTACCTTCCTTCAGTAGGTAAGGATGTCTCATCTTGTAGCCTCTGTAAAGTGCAATGAATACAAACAGTGGGCAAATCAGAATTAATTTGTATGATACTAACGAGCAATATCCACTGCAACTGTGTAATGCAACAGTACCCTCAACACTGTCAATCATAACTGCACATCACAGTTTCCAGGAAAGTCATACAGAGATATTTGAACAACACAGAACTGGAAGATCAGCCTTAAAACTGAGCAAAACCTACCACTGATTCACAGTAAACATTTATACCTGCCTGTTTGCAAATAGTTTAGCTACTGGTATTTCTCATGGTGGATATAATGAATGACAAGTGATTACTATGAGTTCTTAAGTACACTTTGACAGAATGTCTCACAAGCAAAATGATATGACTCGTATGACAGATATATAGAAAACACATTTGAAAAGTCAAGTAATAATGGAGAACTGAGAGGAATAACGCAAGTGCATCAAATTCATATCTGTGATGCAAAGGTGAAGTGCCACAATATAAATGCTGGACAAATATGCACCAAAATATGTCAAACATCAGGTTCTATAGTCACATACATTTGTTAGACCATCAGGTATGGATGCGGTGCACATTCACTATCCAAAACTGCACACATGGCTACACAAAATGAAAGTATAATCTGAAAACACATATATCCAGATCAGATAGCCGTTGAATAGCAATGTGTACAACTTGCACACTCAAGTGCACACTGGTATGTCATGCAACTATCGGAGTACCATCTTGATATGGCATGGTATATTTATTTATTTTATTTATTTTACATTTGTTGACCGGGCCAGTCTAACTGGATATATGCCCATTTTCAGTAGAGGCCTGGGGAGATAAGCTCTGAGACATAAACAAAGACATACAACTACAATAACAATAACAAATAGGAAAAAAAATATTTATACAACAATAACATATGTAGTACAGCATACAGGTTAGCATAGGATATTCAATGAGGGCGAGAATGTATTTCACAGGTACAATGCATTATACAGGTAAAGTCAATAGTAAAAAAAGAAGTTAATTTTGTAGTGATATTGATAAAGTATTTATTTAAAAAACAGTATCCACAGGGCATAGAAGTAATGTAATATAGAGAGAGAGATGATAAAAAATAGTAATAGGAAAGTATAACAGTAGGTGAGAAGTAATGGATAGGGAAAGCCCAGTTTGAAGAGATAGATGACTAGTCAGGTTTGGTACAAGGGCATAGCCAGTATGTTTTAAGGTAAAGTTTAAGTCTATATTTGAAGAGTGGTAAAGAGGTGAGTGAGAGATCTCTGGGAAGAAGATTCCAGGATTTTCCAACAGCATTAGAGAAGAAAGAATCCCCAGCTCTATTGTTAGGTTTAGAGGTATGTACAAGCAGTTTGTCTGCTGATCTTAAGGACCTCAGATTTTTATAGGGGGTGATGAGGGTAGATAAAATTGGAGTATTGGAAGGGTTATAAAGAATGATATAGGCAATGGTTAGTTGGCGGAATTTAATCAGGTTTTGTAGTTACAGCCATTCTAGATGCTTTAAGTTTATGCAATGGTGGGGACTATATGGGTTACTTGTGGCAAATCTGGCAATGTAACATATACAATAGTATGACACTTCCAGTTTACTGAAGTTATTCTTGGATAGATTGGTGAAAATGGGTGAGGCAAGGAGGAGTGTAGAGATTAGATGAGTGTGAGCTATTGTAGTTTTAGCATTAGGGTAAAGGAAGGGTTTAATACTATAGAGAGTGCCAAGCTTTTTGTTGACAGCCTTTATAGCATTGTTGATATGGATTTCAAAGTTCAGATTATTGTCGATGGTGATACCAAGTAATTTGGTGGTAAGATCAGGGGATATTATAGTACCATTGGTGGATGTCACAGAGAAATTAAGAGGAGATGACTTTTGAGTAGGATTGAAGAGGAGGAGTTTGTTTTTTTTGGGATCAAAAGAAGACAGCACTGTGTGAACCATTGCTCAACTGTGTTAAATAGCTTCTGAGTAAAAAAAGTGAAGGTCTTGGATGGAAGTGGCTGAGCATATCAGTGTGGAGTCATCAGCACACTGTATGCATGTGGCTTGGAGGATGGCAAGATGAAGGTCGTTAATAAATATGGAGTGTTATCCCATAATACTGCCTGCTGTCATTTATCAAGGTAGGACTGGAACCATTTAATGGAAAGAGGGTCTAATGATAGAGATTGTAGTATGTTTATGAGAATCTGGTGATTTAACATGTCAAATGCTTTAGACAGGTTGATAAATAGAGCAGAAGAAAGATAATTATGGTTGTGGTTACTGTTAATGCAATCAGTAAAGGAAAAGAGGGCAGTGGTAGTGCTGTGTGATGGTCTGAAGCCATGTTGACAGTTGGAAAGTAAGTTATTATTAATTAAGTGGTTGAGTAATTGCCTGTGGATACATTTCTCTATGATCTTAGCTAAAGGAGAAAGTAGGGCAATGGGGCGGTAGCTTGAGAGCTCAGTGGAGTGTCCACCTTTATTGAGGAGGATAATGTGGGAGACTTTCCATAAGGTAGGGATGTGACCTTCGGTGATGGTTCTATTGATCAGTATGGAAATGGGGTAGGAAATAGCTCTGGCTGATAACTGTAGGTAATCAGAAGACAGTTGGTCTGCTGAGGGAGAGCATGGTTTCAGTTTATTTAAAAGGTTTAGAATAAATGTGGTTGGGACAGGTTTGAATTGAAAGCTAGGGGGTGGGGTTGAAGTAAAGGAAGGTAGAGTGAAGGTATTAGGTGATTGTTGACTAGCTAGTGTCTGGATAGCATCTGTAAAGAAGGTATTGAAGGTATTAGCTGTTTGGATGGGATTTTCCTGGTCAGTATTCTGAGGGTTGGGAGTAGTAGATTGTCCTGGGTGGAGTAGCTGGTTAATGCTTTCCCAGAATTTTTGTGGGTTGTTATGATTAGGTTGTTTGAATTGTTGGTAGTAGTTCTGTTTATCAGAAGGTATAGCTTTCTTAGTGTCATTTCTTAGCATTCTAAAGGTTTGTTGGTCTACATGGTTTTTAGTCATTCTCCATTTGTTCCAATATTTATTTCTGAGATGAATTTTGTGTTTGGTTTCATTAGAAAGCCATGGGGCAGAATTGGTTTTAATTCTAATGGATCTGGTTGGAGAGTGGTGGTTATGAATGGTGAGGAAGGTAGAATTGAAGTAATTAATGGCTTCATCTAAAGGGAGGTGACTTAAGGGAACCCAATTGCATGCTCTTAGTTCCATTTGGAATAGATCAGGGTTAATTTTTTTTTGGATCTTATATTTCTAATAGAGGGTGGGATGTGAGTATTGGTTTTATGTCAGATGATGTAGGTAAGTGAGTGGTCACTTATATCATTAGGTAGGGTTCCAGAATTATAGATGTGAGCATGATTGTTTGTAAGAATACAGTCTAATATGCTTTCTTTCTTGTTAGTGTTATTTATTCTGGTAGTGGAGGTAATAGTTTGAGAAAAGCCATATAGGTTAATGTGAGTGGTAGGGAAGCTGCTACAATAGTTCCAATCTATGTTTACATCACCTAGGATTATCGTTTCTTGGGGTAGGTATTGGGCTAGCCAGCAAAGGATCATTTCTAAGGTGTCTTTGTTGTTTCCAGGAGGTAGGTACATAAAGATAATATAGATCAGTTTGGCATTAAGTTCAAGTTTAGATATGAGAATCTCAGCATTAGAAGCTAGAGGTAGATTACAGTTATATGCGGTTAGCTTTAAGCCAGACTTAAATAGAATAGCAACCCCACCACCCTTCTTGGCTACTCGATCAATTCTTAGGATATTATATCCAGGTGGGATAATTTCATTGTCTTTGATAACAGGTTTTAGCCATGTTTCTGTTAGGCAGATAATGTCGAAGGAGTAGACTTCCAATAGAGCTTGGAGTTGGGTTATTTTGTTGTTAATGCTATGTATATTAAGATGAGCTATTAGGAGAGAGTTAGATGGTTTAGTAAGGGGATAATTAGTAGACTGATTGTGGTTATGTAGAGTGATATAAGTTGTTGTTGGGCCAGGATTAGAGTGACTATCACCATCCTTTAATGAAAGGAGTAGTCCTAGTTAGTTTGGGTTAGGGAACCTGCTGCATAGAACTAGCAGTCTTCTGAGATGTAGTGTGTTATATTATAAGTGTAGCATTCTATGATATTTGGCAAGTAGGTAGCTGGGTGAGCATGTTATGTTTGCATGGTTAAGCAGGACTGGTACAGCTGGGGAGCTGGTTTGTTGATTGGGGTAATGAATGTGAGGATGGAGTGGGTGCTCAAAGGAGGAGAGTAAATAGACAAAGGTAAAAAGTGGAAGTGGTAAAAGAGTGCAATAGGGTAAGCCATGAAATGGTGTGGGTGGCTTAGACATTGGGAAGGGCTGATTATTGGATTTATGTATGTGGATATGGAGTAAATAGGGTGAGAGTGTGTGAAGGTAGGAGGGTGTGGTGAGATTGGAGGGGTGTGGTAAGAGATAAGAGATGAGAGATAATTGAGAAGAAGTCCAATGGGAATTGTGTAGAGAGTTATGGGAAAAGGAGGAGGTGCGGCTAGTAAGTATAAGAGTAGGACCCATGGGGGTGGGTGAGAATTGGGGGTAGGGAGGGGAGCGGAGTGAGCCCATAGGGCAAACGGAGTGGGTAGAAACAGAGACTGGATCAGTAGAAGACAATCAGCAGGACTAATCTGTTAAGGTAAGTTGGAGAAGTCAGATGTGGTAAAGGCTAGTGAGAAGTGAGCCTAGAAAAGGTAGTAGTAGTAGACAGAAGTAGTAAAGGGGTAAGGTGGTGGAACTGGATAGCAATGCAGGTACAACAGGGGAAATAAGGTAAGTAGCTATGTAATAGAGGATAAGAAGGAGATGTGGCTGGGTAAAGGATGCCACATAGTGGATAGGTCTAATATAGCAGGCTGATTAGAGAGGGAGTCAGTTGGGGTACAACAAGATAAAGGTGGGTGCTAGTCAAAAGGAGTTATCCATAGAGGATGGGGGGGGAGAGATTAATGTATAGAAGAGAGGGGGTGGAGGCTGCGGGCTGCCCTAGCTCAAGATGTATTGTACCACCTGTAGCAGTGGTACACAAGTAGAAAATCAATCAGGCAGAAATTATTCAATACACATAATTTTAGTATCCTTGATAGAGGGATTGTAGGACAGATAGGCTGTGAGGTGTATCGCTGATAAATGGTGGGGGTTCTTTAGCGTCTTACAGATTAGTGCTGGGCGCACAAGTAGAGCAGGGTAACTTAAGGAGGCAAGAGAAACAAGATAGTTATGAGAAACAGGCGTTAGTACAAAGTACATTAAGATTAGACATGTTATACTAAGCATTCGCAGAGACATATGTAGATATAACAAATAAACAATACAATACTTCTTGTGTATCAAACCACCATCAAGTGTAAATGCCAGTTATAAACCTAGTGTCCATCATTATATAACAACTGATCTGAATCATAATCACATATGTGTGAATCACTGCAACATACCTGTCAGAAGTGTTAACCATGAGTAGGTCAGTTACAAAGTGTATCAGCAATGATATGTTTAGGTAACTGTACATTAATAAGTATGCTATTTGTATGATATTTGGAAAGGACATATCTCAAAACTAGACACATCCTTTGACAGCATGTGCAGCACTTAAGCAAAAAACACAATGTATATAAACACATCC